>NC_085137.1:305191120-305278120 GCF_035046485.1 Aedes albopictus | reverse complement strand
TCTCTTGTAATTTCATTGACTTCGCCGTAATACTGTAGTTTGCTTGTTTACAGACCAGTTTCGGTGATTTTTTTCACCGAATACTGTAATTTATTCTAAGTGTGTAGATCTTTCTGATAACGACCCCCAGATGCGCGGGTGGATCGAGATGAACCCTACAGCGACAGAAACAATGTTTGTTTACAAAACGAGTTAGACCCTTTAGACATGTTAATCAGTGTTGGTAAAATCACACTCAAAGCAGACTCATGAACCACTCCTGCGTGAGCAAACTCGCGCGCGATTCTGAATCATTTTCTCACGCGCGAGATTTTCATGCAAAATCTCGCTCTCACGAGTCAAGCGCCGAAATCTCGTTCGCTTGTAAAACGAACCCAAATCAATTTGAACGGCATTAAATGTTATTGTATGCTAGATTTGCTTTTGTTCTATCATATAATCCTAAAAACTTTGATGTAAATAATAAGAACACCAAGAAATGATGCAATGAGTGAAATCGCGAGTCAATTCATGCATGATTTTTTCGGCGGTGAGTTTGGCGAGTCAAGAATCGCGCGTGAAGGGCCCGTGGCGTAGTTGGTCACACGTTCGCTTCATATGCGGATGGTCATGGGTTTGATTCCCAGCCCCGGCACTTGCAATTTTTCGTCAGTTGCTCTTCACCGAGAGCGGCTGACACTGACCCTCTTCTGAGCCCCATGGCTCAAACGGACCCGGATACCTGGACATCGGCGAACTGCTACTCATAATGGACCCCCAATCGGACTGGAAAGGAACAATAGGCCACCTATCATCCTTGTGCTCATCATTCTACCATGTAGAGTAGAAAAGTGAAAGTAGCAGAAAGGCAACCAGTTCGATAAAGTATAATAGAATACATCTAGGCTCTGTACAATACTTGTAGGTACAGCTGTCAATTGAAATCGCTCACGTAGTGCCCTAGTGGACAATAGAGCTAGGGGTCGCAATACCGACCACTTTTGGCGAGTACCGGTATTTCGGTACTATAGCACCCAGTACCGGTAGTACCGGTAAAATACCGGTACTGGTAGATATTCCTTAAACCCCCAAAAGCAATGATAACGGTATGGTAACGGGAGTGGAATCGGTTCTGACTGAACATGCCAAGCTTCTACATAGGCCTTCGGCCTTCTGTACTACTACGTACGCACAGAACGGAAAGATAAGGGCGCAACGTTCACAAGCCACAAATTAATAAGAACCATCATCGAGACAAGAAGCATGCTAGTGTTCATACTGTCAGTATTGAATTTGTTTCCGCTTTCTAATATGGCATTTCAACAGTATAATGAGAAAAAATCTTTTGTAATATGAAATTAAGTTCACATTCTTCCAATAGACCCATATGATGCCCTCTCAGCCAAAAAAAAGGTAACTGATGATCTATTTTTCTTCAAAACCTTAAACTTGAGATTTCCCATGTTTACCACGACAGTAGTTGTATGTGTAATACCCATTTACTTTAGTTCTATAGAGAATATTGTTGAAGATTTTAAAACTTGCAATTGTCTTGAAATGTTAGTGACACATATGACCGAGATAACTTGTTTACTTCACAGCAAAATGGATCAGTTCTCCAGTACCGAAAGTACCGGTACTGGAGGTGGCCCAGTACCGGTATTTTCGGTACCCAAAATTGGCCGGTAGTACCGGTATTTCGGTACCGGTATTACCGGTACTACATCCCTAAATAGAGCTGTAAATTAGGTTAAGTGATTAAGAATAAAGAATCGTGCGTGCAACAAATCAACCATGAAATTTGAGAACTTGAGTTTTTACCAACACTGATGTTAATGCAGAATTTTACATCCATCATGTAAGTTCGAGTTAATTGCACAAGATGTCAACAAACCTATCTGACCAGGTAGGTTGAAACAGTTTTATACTTATCGCTTGCCTTGCAATTCGGTGATATGGCTGAGAGCTATAGTTCGTGTCTCTCGATCAGCGGACCAGTGTACGAATCCAGTTCATTATTTTACTTTCATATGTTTCATCTGTCGATTCGGTTTTAGCGATTGCTAGCTCGACTTTATTTTGTGATAGAAGACGTAAATTTGTGTCACACGGGCCGCTCCTTTTATGTGCATCCAAGAGAACTTAAATCCACATGATTTTTTCTAAGAGTAAAGGTAAACTTTTGGAAGCTGAATTAACTACAAAGTCCTAAAGAAGTTTACTTGCAACTTCTTGTAAACTTGCACAGATAGACATTTTCAGTTTGTTTTGGTGCGAAATTATGTTAACCTTTCAGGACGCGCGCCATCAAGCAACCGAAACTGCACTGCGTTCGCGCTGCACTGCCCATATTCGCATAGCTGACGTAACCACCATTGCCAATGTCAACATATACAAGCTATTACCTAACACATGTGCATATTTAGGACCAGTTTTATTCAATAGAGCACAAGATCTAACCTTTAGTCAGATGTCAACGTGGAACAAATCGTGAATTTCATATTTATTGGTTGTAAAAATTTGAAAAATGTGTTGAAAACTACAGTGGCGCTTACATCAACTATGCGAATATGGGCAGCAGTGCATACGACGAGCGAGGTTTTTTTGGTAATGTTGAACTTTTTACAACAGCGCGCGTTCTGAAGGGTTAAGTACAAAGCAGTAAATTAGTGCCAGTTGCGATCGATGCCACAAATTTACGAGTTTTTATGACTAGGACGGCATCGATTACCATCGAGCAGACGCGACAAGTGAGAGAGTAGTCCTAATTCCAGAAAAGCTAGATGAGTTTTATCTGGAGCCGAAAACACTCCTGTGGAACAGTTTCCGGCTACGGAGCAGCCTTTGAGTGCCACTACAACACGGAGTCCTTGCGTTAATCAAAAGTAAGTATGCTTAAATAATAATTATAAAGCGATCAGGGTTTCGAATTCTCACTCGTGTTCGCGATCGATTAATACTCACTCATTTGAATTTTCAGTGATAATTGGTTTTTCATTTTCTCCCACACGAAGCTTTCTCCGAAAATCTTTTATCACTCACGCTTGATGCAATGAAAAACTGTAAACATTGTTCGCCGTTGAAATAGATTTCTCACTCTCGAACAATTCTTCTCACTGGTGGTGACTCACTACAAAAATTGATTTTCTCAAGCTTCATTGAGCGAACTGTCAAACACCGTTAACATTGCCGTCGTGTCATATTACAAAGCCTCTGTGGAAGAAATCGTGCTGCTGGAAATGAAACCTCCAAATACGAGAAAGCGACGAAGCATCGCGGAAATCATTGAAAGTGTAACTAAAAAATTGGCATGCAGTGGATGTCGGCGTGCAGCTGTTGAAAATTGTAGTTACACACAGGCGACCAGTCGAAGAAATTCTCATCCAGCAGAACGTCAAGTTCCCAAAATCTCTGTACGAATGTCCCGGGAACGCCTATTTGGTGGTATGATCAAGTGTGTTTCTCTTCATGAGTTACCATTTTCCTTCATCTGCCTCGAAGGAATAAACGATCTGATCGATCCTTACTGTGAAGCATTGTATTTGAAAGTAACCGTCAACGACAAAAACGTTAGCCACTACCTACTTGAGAAAAGTCGCCTCTGCTATTGATACCCTAATAAAAGATGATGTTTGCGGCGAGATGATATCACTCAAAATCTATGCAGCCTCAAAAATGTACCGTAGTGTACTTGGAATAAACGCACAACTGATGAAGAGGAGTACAAAAAGGTAAGCTTTGACCATGTTTTATTTATCACAGTACCTATTATATATTCCAAGTTGTCACACTGTTGAAACTGCACGCATTACTCTATATAAATCATTAGGCTTGAGTTTAAAAGGGATATTTATTCGATTTTTTAGCAATACATCATTTCATTATTGTAATATTAAACTGAATCAAAAATTCTACACTAACACAATGCTAGTATCACGTCAAATTAAATTCTATTCAACCAAAACTTGCGCTGCCGTAACTCTTATATAGTGCGGGCTTGAGCTGTAGATCTATCATTGAAAAATGGTTACGACGCGTGAAAATTGATGAAGGTTTCAGCCTAAATGTTCAAACACTACTGTGGGAAAAAGCCCCTTTGCTTTCAGAGTTAGAAAGGGTCGTTTCTGTTGTTATTGACGAGATGACTCTAAGACCGAACCTAACGTACCATGGAAAGGCCAAACCAGATGTTATAAAAGAATTTCCAACGAGGCTACCGGATAAGAATCTGAGCACATAAACAGCAGCATCGTCAGTCCTGGTAGTAATGATTAAAGGAGTAACGCTAGGGTTTAAGCAAAGTGTGAGATATTTGTTCAGTCAGAACGGTTTCAAAACCGATGACTTACAGTACATACTCATGAAGGCCATTGAGTTTGTGGAAGAGGCTGGGTTCATCCCAAAGATACTGAAATGCGACCACAATTCCACGAATCGATCACTGTTTAAGAAACTTGGTGCAACGGTCGAACCATTCCTCAAAAGCAATACAAATACTGTGTACACCATGTGCGGTACCTCAAACCTCGTAAAATCATCCAGAAACAATTTTATGCGGCAAAATGCTGTAGGGTCTGGGACCATTTGGGCAGGAGCACCTATTTTGGGCACTTGCTGCTATAACTCAGTCAACTTCAAACCGATTAACTTGAATTTTTGAACAGGGCTAGATAATGTGCCTATCTGATCGTGTCTCAAAAATCAAGTCAATCGGTTCAAATTTGACTGAGTTATAGCAGCAAGTGCCCAAAATAGGTGCTCCTGCCCAAATGGTCCCAGACCCTATATCGAGGAGGAATTGCAAAATGGGAAGACATCAAGACACTCTACGATGAAGATATACAACGAATTCCTCGAGCTGCTCCGAAACTATCAAATGAACATATCTATCTGCCAGCGTTTGGCGAAATGCGTGTCGGCGTGGCTGCAGAAACGCTGCCATCAAGATGTATGTCAATACCGGAATATTGTGCTCGGAGGACCTCGCCACAGCGAAATACGCTGAGGATATAGACAAACTGTTCGATTGCTTCAATTCGTCCCGGAATGTCCATAAAAGCAACAAGGTAGGTTATTACTCATCAATCACATACGACTGCGCATTATTCCTCGGGCAAACTTATGATACTCGAATCACGATACGCGTTGACAAGAAAATTAACCAGGTTAATTACTTCCAGGTTACTTTCGCCCTTATTTCAGCTCAATCTAAACCAGTTTTCAACGAAACAAAAAAACTGAAAAGAGGCGAGATTGGAGGCTTTTAGTTCATAGAAATTTTTCATCACGTTCGCGCACATTGTTTTTTTTTTCTTTCCATATCTTCCATTGTTCGTTACTGTAAAATCACTGCCTCTTAAAATTTTGCCAATAACTATATTGACTTCACAAAGGATAAATGTTCATATCGTTTGCGTATGATTTGGTCTGTTGACTGCATAATTAGAAATGATTTTCAAACTTTTAACAGATTTTTGCAACTCCCATCTCTAAAAACTCACCACACCGGAAGGTTCTTGATGAAAGTTCTCTTCAAGGTATTCGATTCATTGATAAGAACTGCAAAACACTGGCTGATGTAAGTTATGACGGTGCCTCTAACTAACAATTGAATTACGTAATACAGGTATTCTTCGATATAACGTACCCTCGATATAGCGAATTCGATATAACGTACATTTTGCTTCGATATAACGTACACCATTGAAAAATTTCATTTTTTCCAGTTATAACCACCAGATAATCTACGACAGCACTCAAATCAATGCTGTGTTGCCGTATTAGCCTTGTTGCCCAAAACTAGCGCAATTTGGGGAAAAATTTTGTGTACGTTACATCGAAGCACAAAAAATGAAATGAGTTTTTCGTGAAAACCCATGTTTTTCATTATTGTTTTTGTGAATTTCATCGAAATCATTATTTGGGGTTAATTTCACGTCGAATACATTAATACTAGCATAAAAAATATAAAAAAATTGTCTGCTTCGATATAACGTACACTTCGATATAAAGTACAAAGAGAAAAGTTTTTTGTACGTTATATCGAAGAATACCTGTATTCTGTTTTTCATAGGAAACACAGTTCAAGGTTCTTCCAAAGCAGAGCAGAAAGCCGTGGTTTGTAGAGGGCTGGTTGATGAACATCAATTGTTTGAGACTGCTTTTCGAAGACCTTTCACAGAACTTCGGGATCGATGAAATCGAAACGGACAACATCAATCAAGACTGCTAGAAAAATTTCTTCGGCCATACAGATGCAGGATCCGGTCTCTTACAATTCAATGACGTTTCGCAATTCCAGTTGGAAATGGTTAAAACTGATAATCTTTCAGCTGATCCAAATTCATCGATCATTCTCAACACGAATCTCGAGGAGTTTGATTCTGCACAGCTTAACAATACAGCTGGATGGATTTCGTCCACCATTGCACACCCCGAATGTATAGCTATTTTGAAGTGTGACGCAGCATTGCTGGACGATATGATTGCTTTGGCGCAGTTGAAGAACAGTGGCCATCAGACTGTAAGCCAAACGCTTATGCAGTTCTTGCAATCTATTGTCTCGTCTTTTAATGAGAATTTTGAGATTCTTCTACGGGAAATTCCGGTTGACATTAAATTGTATCCTTTAGTTATTTAAAATTTCCGAATAAGATAAGGGTTCATTCAAATATTACGTAACGCAAAATTTGTCAATTTTAGACCCCCACCCTCCCCCACGTAACAACTTTTGTATGGACAATTTTGAAATTTTATATGAAGCGTAACACAGCTCAAGACCCCCTCCCTCCCCCCTTAGCGTTACGTAATATTTGAACGAACCCTAAGAATTAATCATTGACCTTTTTAATAAATATCATTTGCAAATAGATCAATAAATTGTCTTTACCAGAACTGTACTTCGTTACTGGAAAATGAGAAATACACACTTACTTTATCTGTTCGGTACTTTTTAGAGAAAACTAGAACAGCATAACTAGGTATGTATATCGGTGATTTTGGAAATTGATTTTATTGATTGTGAGGCTCAGTATAATAACTGCCAAAAAGAGGTGAAAGAAATAAACAATCGATTTACACTGAATGAATTCACTGTTAAGTTGCTCCAATTCCCCCAAAAACTTACCGAACTCGGTATTCAAAACTAAATTTGTAGAAAAAATAGGGGATTGGGTCACGGAGTCATTAGGAATCCTATGCTTCCAAATTCATCATAATCTAAAATAATCGACAACAGTACCGTAAAACGGGGTATCATTGATCAGCGGGGTAACATTGATCGGCTTGACCGACCACATGAAATGTTCAAGCAAGCATTTCACATTGAATCAGTTTCTGCTAACGAATGATATATCGTAAGCTGCTGTTATTTAGCTATTAAATGACATGTAATTCTTGAAAATTGAATTTCATAAACATTGAAATAAATCGATTTTTCCATAACTGTATTTCGTAACGTTATGAGATACATTGTCAAACATTCATGCATGGCATGAATACTAGGTACAATATGAGGTTCGAAATCACTGTATTACTTTAATATGATATCCTAGAGTTAGATTTTATGTATGAAACTTTTATGAAAATGCTGTTTTTCAATAAAGTATACGATTTATTAAAGATATGCTTTCAATTCCTTAAGTCATTGCCTACATTTAGGCGTTATTCGCGGTTTGGAGGATTTTAATCTTAAAATTACTCAAAAAGTGCATAACTTGTAAGAATTTGAACAACATATTCGAAATCAGCGACCCTGAATTTAGTAAGTAAGAGTATTTTCAACACAAACGAACATGGATCACTGACGTGATCAATGTTGCCCCAAATCAACAAAATCAAAAATTAGATTAAAAAGCCTATTTAAACATGTTTAAACGTTTTACAATACTTTTTCGAGTAGCTTAACACACAATCAGAGGGCCAGTACTTGTTTTAAAACTATAAAACATGTAACATTTGCTTTTACAAGAGAATTATTCAAGAAAGATCGAACATTTTGATCAATGTTACCCCGGATTACGGTACCGATATGTTCTTTTGTTGAAAAAATTAATAACGCTTTAATCTTTTTCAGAATTTCTAACAATGTACCTTTTTCCTAAATTATAATACTAACAAAAAACGACAAGTCTAGGGACAATGGAAATTTGCGGCAAAATTTCTTAAATTTCGCGGGCCAATATTGAGAATTTCGCGGTGATTTCGCGACACTATGTTTTTGAACATATCGTTAAAGAAAACACCAATTTTGCAGAAATTAATAGTTCCCTCGGGTTTCACAATATATTTTTACGTGATATGAAAGCTAACTTATAAATTAGCAAATGATATCAAATTGGCAATGAGGCATTAGGCGAGGTGCAAGAATAAACTTGATCATTGTTGCTCGGTGCTTATTAAGACGAAAATTAGATAAAAACCCTAAGTAAAATATTGGTACGGATTCGTATACCGATCCGTTGATTGTGAGGCATATCCCTTATTGTCGGGCCGCCACCAAACCGGACTTCGCAAATTCAAGTTGCGACGCGACCGAACTCGCGACGTTTTATAATCATGTCAAAAGTAGTGCGCATCCTTCCCGTTGTTGTCAGCAACATAGCGCACTAGATGCGAAACAGTTGCGACACTTGTGGACCAAGAAAATGACAATTTTTGATTGAATGTCGGTCTTGATTCCAACCGGATAGACAATACCTTTCGGTTATTTCACCAAGTTAAAAACTAGATGATGAATAAATATTATCCTCAGCGCTGTTATTGGTCGGGAGCTTCCCATGACGATGAACAAGTAGGCCCTTTCATCGTCATAAGGCAAAACGAGCATTCACGCACTTCGTCATGTCATTTTGCAATGATCAAGCGTCATGACAGAAACTTTCATATCGTTTTGAAGTTAAAATTTTCATCTGGTCCAAGCAAATTTAGGCTAGCCGTAGTATTTAACAGATAGAGAGGACATATATTCACGCTTTGAAGGATTTAAACGTTGACAAAATCTATGAATGTTGTAGTAATTGCCTTGTTTACAACCACACGGGTAAAAATTTGGAACCCAAAACTGGTAAAATGCGTCATGATTGGGCGATAAATGTATGTTTTTATGTTATAAGTATACACCATTAAAAATCGGCATGATATCATGACGAGTTTTGCCGTGACATAGCATCGAAGCTACATTTCTTTTGTTTAGTACAAATAATTATAAATTTGCGGCATGAAATCATGCCGCATGTACACTGCATCATGACGAAAATTTATGGAATCATAAGCCTTATTCATGGAACTCGTACATATCGTTTATGGTTTTGGTTCCATCGGTAAAAATTGCCAATAATTATAAATTTTCGGCTTGAGGTCATGCCGCTTGTACAGCAGAAATATGACGAAAATTTATGAAATCATAAGCCTTATTCATGGAACTCGTATTTATCATTTATGATTTCCATCAAATGGAAACTAGCTACAAATACTAAATTAACTTCTTGTTCCAATTACTTTTTGGTAGTTCTTAACTCCGGTAGCATAATTTATGTTGCATGATGCGAAAGGAATTTTGATCCTCATATCAGTTATTTAAATAAGGCGTCGGCATAGGTAATAAAGAAAAATATCTTTTATGGGAGGTTTTTGCATGCAAACCATACGCCCTTCCTTTTTTCCTGCTGTTCTTTTTGCTGAAAAATTAATAAAGGTAGAGTCGTACCGTTGTACACTTCATGTTTATTTAAAGAATACTTTGTCTTACCACGAAACACAGCCAATCAGAATGGGTGTGGAGCTTGTTACCGTGAACGACGCAAACAAGACCGATCGTCTTTGCGACCGAGGTAACACTTTACCACCGACCGACAGACTTGGTGTGAACGGAACGACACATATTTCACTGACAGTGTGCGTGACGACAGTGACGACGTTGATGGGTGGCATATAGTACAAAAGCTCGCACCCGTTTGTTTTGTTGCATTGCTTCATGCCGCAGTTTTATGGTTTTATGGCTCAGCGGCATAATCCTATGACTCAGCGGCATGGTTCTATGACTTGTAGTCATGTTATCATGAAGCGGCATATTTTATGATTTCATAAATTTTTCGTCATGTTTTGGGTTCCGGATTTTTACCCGTGCATGTCATGCTCCGTCATGACCAAAAGTACATGATGGCAAAGGGCTCCAGGGAATAGTCATTGCGCCTGCCACTCCGAATTTCTATCGATGGTGATGAAATCGAGGCAGTTGAAGAATGCCTGTACTTAGGCGTTCACTGTTGACCGCCGACAACGACACCAACAGAGACGTTCAGAATCGCATTGTGGCAGGAAATCGAGCTTACTTTGGACTCCGAAGAACCCGACGATCGAGCAAAGTACGCCACTATTCTTTTTAATTCCACTAAGAATTTGCATCCTATGTCAGATACGTTTTTTAACTTACAGGCACAGACAAACAGACGTAACACTCTAATAATTCCCATCGTACATCGATTTAACGGTCTATTTAAAAAAAATTATAGTTGGCTAACGGATGGTGGCGCTCGCATCGTTTTTGTTCGAGTTTGACGTTTGCCCACTACCGCCACCTAATTGATGGTCGGCCAAACTCAGTCCTTTTAGCATTGGGCGAACATGTTGCCGTGACTATGATGTGAATCGAAAAATGTTCGAAGTGTTACGTCTGTTTGTCTGTGTTACAAGTATTCCATCACGCCCAGGTTCATCATTATCATACTTAAAATGCAGTTAATTCCATGCATACGAACATATACCATGATTTCGTAAAATTTGCCTCATGCGACGGAAATGAAAAGATTGATAGGAATATGAAATTTCCCATCCATCGCTAGACCGCTTGGCTCCATCACAACGCAGGTGCTCCTCAAACAAAAAAAAAACAGAAGACTGCATATGGTTGACAAATTAGGTTCCATTCAGTACGAAATCTTCCGATCGATCATGCAACAAGTAAGTGTACGTACCCGGCAGCCAAACGAAAGTAAAAACATAGGAAGATCCATTTTTCATTTATTTTTTCATTCGTTCGAAATGGTGGGTAACAGACGGGGACGAAATTGTCCCAGTTGGAGTCATCGCATTCGGCTTTGCTGATAGACTATGGACTCATAATTTCATACATACGATGACTGGCAAATCTTGAACTATGAAGGTGGCAGGGGAAGGAATGATGGAATAACTCCAGGTGATGCCACCCACCTCGTAAGTGTGCACAGGTCATATCCGACAGCGAGTTTCGCTTTCAAACAAACTGTGAGTGGAATTTTCTCTACGGTGATTGCATTCTAATGTTGATTGCCCATGATGATATCGACGGTATCAAATCTACTTTTTCTGACTTGCAACATGCGTCACATTCACGCGTTGCATAATTTTATAGCATTTTCTCATTACAACGTTCAAGGGTCTCTTTTTTTCTGGTTTTAAGATTGCTTTAACTGGAATTTGATAGTGCGCGGATGATTCCATCTTACCCCGTGCCTCGGTTGCGTGCGCGTGTCATTTTATTTGACATTTATTTATGTTCACCTCTTCTTTTTTGCGCCCATCGCATCGTCCACGTTAATGGTCGCAAAGCGCACTGGCTGTTTGCGCAAAATGGTAGTAAAATAAAAGTAGATGTCCAATTCACGAAAGGCTAGAAATGAGTAGTTTTAGATGGTTGTCGAAAAAAAAACTATCTAGGTGCATGTCATTTGGTTTCCAACCTCTCCGTTATCTACAGTGACCTTCTAGTTGTTCAGTTGTGCCCTATGTTATGGCACGAGCCATACAGCAGTTTGGCAACGCAATTGCGGAGAGCGGATCAGTTCAGCAAGGGAGCGACAGAAAGTTGTTTTTTTTTTTTGCTAGAATGTAGTTATTAACCCTTCAGGACGCGCTCCGTTGTAAAAGTACATCATCGCCAAAAAAAACCTCGCTCGTCGTGAACAGCGCGAGCGTGGTGCGGTGTTATGGCCAAACAGGTGCGCGTCCTGAAAGATTAAGGCAATTAATGCACGAAAAAAAAATTCCATATGGAATATATAAGAAAATGTTATACATTTTTGCCATTTCGTTTTCCTAATGAAGCTCATCTGAGTGCGTAATATGAAACATAACATGCAATGAATAAAAAGTATAAGTTTGAACTTATGAATGAAATTCGCTTTTTGTAATAATTTGTATTAGAATTTCATAATTGTATGTAAGCATCAAGCCTAATAAAATCTATCACCGCATATTTGTTTGAAATTCCTAATATTTTACTTTTTTTCTTATTTTTACTTAAACAATGAAGTGTTGTTTACGATTCGTGCATAATTTATTTATTCATTTAATAAAATCAACATAGCTACCCGACTAGAAAATTCTAACAAAAATATAACATAATTGAAACAAATTATGATATTTATAACTCATTGTGATATAATCATGTTCAACATCCTTGGTATTTTTGAAATATTATAACATCATGTTATAAATGTTGTTTGATAACTAATAGTAACTAATAGTAATATAATTATAGTTTTGATTCTTCGACATATGGACAATAATGTTACAAAATTGTATCACATTTTGATATAAATTAGTAATCCTGAAGCTAAAATTTATATCACATTTTGTTATAATTTTGATCTGATTATAACAAAATAAGTTATTATCTTGATAACACCAGTGTAGTTTTTGTTACAAATTTAGTTATTTTAACATCATCCTGCATCTAGTTTATAATATAATAAGTTATTGAAAAACATTATATCATCATAACACAATATGATACAAACTTGATATAACTTTCTAGTCGGGTGCAGTACATACTAAAGTAAAACATCGCTCAAAACAAACACAAAATCACGAATGCTAGCCGAAATCGCTGTTCCGGCAACGGGTTTCGCCACCTTTTGCCAGCCGGTACGCCGAGTAGCAGCGAAGCCAACCAGAATTTCCCCTCCGGCAGGAAACAAGCGGGTGGTAGGGCCTGAGTTATCCAGAGTGTCGAAGGGCAGCGAAGCAGGAGGGATTCTCACTTCGACAATGGGTGATGCAGCCTCCTGTAAGCCGGATCATCAAGGAGTAGCCGTGAAAGCTGGTACCAAAGATGCGAGTGGTAGTGCTCTTCGTTTGCCGGAGTATCGAGGAGAAACGGAGCCAGCTGGGATCTCCGTTCCGGCAGCTGATGGCGCCGCCCTTTGCCAGTTGGAGCGCCGAGGTGTAGCGAAGCCAGCCGGAATCTCCGCTCCAGCTGCGACTAAGCGAGTGGCTCTGCCGTCTGCCTGCCAAAGTGTTGAGGTATTGGGAGGGAATTTCTAGCATTCTGGCTGTGAGGTTAGTCACGGCAATGTATAACCTATTCTGTTGAAAATAAATGATGAATAAGCTATTAGCACAAAAAATAGTTGTAAAACACCTACCGTGATCTGCGAGCGTTGTTCCGCAGGTTCACAAAACTCCTTTTTGCTGGCGGCGAAATACAACGCGCCTCCACGATGCCCTACGTTGAAAAAAAAAATTGGCGCCGTTTTGTTTGTCTTTCAAAACAAAACCTTAGAGAATTTATTAGTTGAATCTTACACTTCTCCAGCCATAACACAAAACTTATACAAGGTATAAGGAAATGTTATGGCTATTATTAAGTCATTGTATGAACACAATTAGTTGATTTTATAATATCAATAACGTCGTATCTAATAACAAACATTAATCAATCTTCATAAATAAAACCATTAAATTATTTTTCGTGTGGAGCATCTCTGCTCGCGAAGAAATTCAGCGTGATCAGGTGATTGCGCACGAGCAGCCGTGGGGTGTTTTTGGAAGCAAGAGCTGTCCTATTTTTGCTATCCCATCGAGAGAACCTTTTATCAGTCAAGAAGCTGACAAACGCTGACGTTTTGTCCTATTTAGGGGGCATCCATACAGTACGTCACGCTTGGAGGGAGAGGGGGGTCCTGAAAAGTGTGACGACAAGCAATGTATTGAGTATAGGAAAAACCCGTACAAAGGGGGGAGGGGGGTTGAAAATTCTCATTTTTTGCGTGGCGTACCAAATGGATGCCCCCTTAATGAAAATGTTGTACCCCTGAGGGGAGTGCCAGTTGTTGCAACGGCGTACCTCCGTGGAAATCTGCACTTCCGGAATCATGCAAATGTAGAATGCATCAGTCTGTATCCTCAGTAAGCATTGAATAGATCTTTTCAACTTATTTACTTTCAGTCCTGGGCCCCCACGGTGGTGCAGAGGGCCGAATTGAACGATTTCCATACTGGGCGATTGCCAGCCATCGCCTTGTCCTGTGGCCAGGTCAAATTTCTGTCGACTTGCTTGATTTCGTTGTTGAGGCTGCTCCGCCATGAGCCTCTGGGTCTGCCTCTGCTGCGATGTCCTGCTGGATTCCAGTCTGACGCTTGTTTGCAGATTTCGTTTCCACCCCTGCATAAAGTGTGGCCGACCCACCTCCACTTTTGAAAGTGTCTTTTTGACGCTGACACGTCGCAGACCGGCTAGCTTACCTCTTATAATAATTCTCAGGGTCGGCCACCGACCTCGGGAGGACTCTCGACAACCTGCACTTACCGATACTACAAAGCGAACTGATCAGCGAATCGAACAAGGCCACATCCACGGGCTCTTCGGTTATTGCAAATTCAAGAGAGGAGAGAATTAGATTGGTAACTTTACTATTATTGAATTGAACTCGGGAGGGTACGGGGTATCAGTGCAGCTGTTTGATGACGTTGGGGCCCTTGCGCGGCGGTGGGGAAGGAAGAATGAACGTACCTGCAGCAACCCTTTTTTTTTCCTTCTAAACCATAGGGGGATAAATCTGCTCAGGAAGGTTAGGGTAGTGTGGGGTTGAGGCCGTCTTCTACAATGCCGGTAGAAGCCAGGACTACTCTCTCCTCGACCCACTAAAACACATTCCTATGGTTGCTAAACCCTACGTCTCTCCGGAACCACCAAGAAGGTATTGCTTCAGAGAGGGGCTAGTGCATATCGCACCCTCAAGGTTAGCTGCCGTAGCCTAGCAGCAACGAACATCGATGACTCGCTCTGGAGAGTCCATCACGGTAGCCTGCTGGCGCTTAGCCAGTTTCCCGAGTGGTCCTCGCCACTCCCTTTGTCCTCGGAAGGCGGGCAGGGTCAACCCCGCCCGCGCCCTACTGCTGAGCGGACATCAAGAACTAATGCCCACATGCAACCCGATCTGACCTGCCCGCAAAGGAAGGGTATTACTACCCTTCAGGCCCTATCAGATGCACCCGTAGGTTGCAGACAGCAGGATCTCACCTACCCCGACCCTTGCCGGGGACCCCTTTCCAACCGCGGGCTCGGATCCAACCCAGTAGACCGACGCCACGACAGCACCGCTACCGGGACTTCCTCTCCGCGGCCACTTAATCGTTGTAAGGGTCGATCTCGACCGCAGGGCACCGGTATGACCTACGACGCCGACTCCGAACCCCTGGACCACCTCTTGTACTGCATCTGGACTAGGCATTCTCCGAGTCCACGCGCCACCTCCTCTGTAGCTCCCAGACGATGTGGGTAATAGCCGTTGAAACGGCGTTCCAGCCAAACTCATCCCTACACATCCTCTGGACCAAGTTGTCCGGGTGTCCTCCCCGCATGTGGCAAGCATGCGGTCACGCATTGTGCGAAAACGCGGGCACACGAACAAAACGTGTTCCGCCGCTTCCTCTAAACCATTGCACACTGGGCATTCGGGAGAATCCGCATGCCCGAAACGGTGTAGATACTGTCGGAAGCAACCATGACCTGTAAGGACCTGTGTCAGGTGGAATGTGGCTTCCCCATGGCGCCTATTAATCCAACTATCTACCCTCGGTATCAACCTATAGGTCCACCTTCCTTTGGTGGAACTGTCCCACGCGCGCTGCCATTTGACCATAGAGGCCATCCTGACAGTCCTGCGTATGCTTCTTGTGCCGCGCATTTCGAAGCACTCCATGTCCTCACTGATAAGAATGCTGATAGGCACCATACCAGTAATGACGCAGAGAGCGTCGTATGACACGGTACGGTACGCGCTCGCAACCCTCAGGCACATAAGCCTGTAAGTACTTTCCAGCTTCCGTCGGTAGCATTTAGTACTTAGCGCGGTGCCCCACGCCGGGCCGCCATACCTATGTATGGATGTAGCAACACTAGCCAGAAGCTTGCGCTTACTGGCGTACACCGCAGAGCTATTGGACATCATCCAGGACAGTGCCGCAATAGCTGTGGAGGCTCTTTTACAGGCATAATCGACGTGGCTACCGAAGGTAAGCTTATCGTCGATCATCACGCCCAAGTGTTTGACGGAGCGCTTTGACAGGATAGTACAGTCTCCTACACTGATCTCCGTCGGCTGCTCCGACTTCAGGTTGTTAACAACCGTCACCTCTGTCTTGTGGTGAGCCAGCTCCAGTTTCCTGGACCGCATCCACGCCTCCACAACCTTGATCGAGTGGTTGGTAGTCAACTTTACCTCCTCGATCGTTTCACCGTAGACTTCGAGCGTAATGTCGTCGGCAAATCCGACAATCACCACTCCCACTGGATACTCTAACCTCAACACCTCGTCGTACATGACATTCCATAACACCGGACCCAGGATGGGGACTCCTGAGGTTATGTGAAAGCACTTCCGACCCACCTCCGTGTCGTAGACTAGTACACGATTCTGAAAGTAACTTCCGAGAATCTTGTACAAGTACTCCGGTATCCCCAGACGCAAGAGCGCATCGGCAATAGCAGACCAGCTGGCGCTATTAAATGCATTCCTTACATCCAGAGTCACTACCGCGCAAAAGCGAATTCCCCCCTCTTAGGCTCGAGTGCTTTCTCGGCGGTTTTTGTAACCGACAAGATAGCGTCTACGGTGGACCTCCCCTTCCGGAAGCCGTACTGGTTACTCGAAAGACCATTTTCGCCCTCGGTGAACCGCAACATTCTATTGAGGATGATCTTTTCGAGCACCTTCCCCGCCGTGTCAATCAAGCATATTGGTCTATATGCCGACGGGTCTCCGGGTGGTTTCCCCGCCTTTGGCAATAGTACCAGGCTCTGCCTCTTCCAAGCTTCTGGGAAAACTCCCTCGTCGAGGCATTTCTGCATAGCAGACCTGAACATCTCGGGAGCCTCTGCAATAGCTACTTTTAAGGCCGGGTTCGGAACTCCGTCCGGACCTGGGGCCTTACCTACGCTAAGGGACTTAGCTATCCCCGCAAGTTCCACATCGGTGACCCTCTCCTCATCGCCAGCCCCAGTCCCCGGCTGTCCTACGAAAGGAGGCCAAGGACTAGGATCATGACGCGGAAAAAGTCCTCCAATGATCCCCTCCAACATCTCTGGAGATTGCTCTGTAGGAGCCATCACACCTCTCGTCTTGGTCATAACGATCCTGTAGGCGTCACCCCACGGGTTCGTATTGGCACTTTGACAGAGACCCTCGAAGCAGGCCTTTTTGCTTGCTCTTATCTCGGTCTTAAGCGCGGCTTTTGCAGCGGCGAACACCACCCGCCGTTCGTTTCGCTCTTCCTCTGATCGTGCTCGCTGCATCCGCCGCCTAGCCCGTAGGCAGGCGCGGCGCAGGTCCGCAATCGCGTCGGTCCACCAGTAAGCCGGTGGCCTCCCATTTCTAGGGTGGACTCGCCTAGGCATGGTCGCATCACACGCACGTGAGAGCACCGCTACCAGCTCGTCGCCGTCTAAACCGATTAAGTTTCGCTCACGGCGGAGCGCCTCCCTAAATACACCTTCGTTGAAGTATGATGTCTTCCACCTGCGAAGGCTTGGCCTTGGCCTAGCCGCCTCTTCTTCTATCCGCTGTCTGCTGTTGTTGTAGTCGATGCTGTAGCGAACCGCCGGGTGGTCGCTGTGAGTGTAGCCATCATCTACTCTCCAGTTCGAACTACTTGTTAGGCCAGGACTACAAAAGGTCGCGTCAATAATTGACATCTAAGATGGCCAGTGTTTCTAGCAGGATCTGACCCCGCTGGTTCGTGAAACGGCTTCCCCATTCCACGGCCCAGGCATTAAAGTCGCCCGCTATTACCACCGGCCTTCGCCCTGTTAGCACGGTCGTTAGGCGGTCCAGCATTTGCGTGAACTGCTCGATCGGCCATTGCGGAGGCGCATAACAGCTACAGAAGAAGACCCCGTTTACTTTGGCGACCACGAAGCCCTCATAGGTAGTAGACACCAACTCCTGAACGGGGTATTTACCCATTTTTCTGGTCCCATCCGCGACCCAGTTGCCGTTGCCGGCGGGTACTCGGTATGGGTCCGATATGATGGCGATATCCGTCTCCCACTCAGAAACTGCCTGACAAAGCAGTTGCTGAGCCGCATCACAGTGGTTCAGGTTGAGCTGCGTTACCTGCACTGTGATTTGTTGCTCACTGCGGCTTTCTTGAAGGCCGGGCACCTTGGACCACCCATCGGATGTCTGTTGTTCGAGGATTTCCCGGTACAGATCATGCAGATGGGCGGACTCGTGCAGCTTTGGGCCTTATGACCTTCAGCGCCGCATCGCCTGCACAGTTTGCGCCTGTCGGGGCCTTTGCAGTCCCACGACTTGTGTCCTGGTTCCAGACACCTGAAGCAAACCTCTGGTGGCTCGTGGAATGTCAGGTGACATACACTCCCGTGCAAAAGTTTGGGGTCACCCCCTCAAAAACATGGAAATGTTTTTCGGTCATATCTCATTCATCTTTTATTTAATCCACTCGTTCTTATACTCTATCGAAAGATAAAGAGTAAGATTTGATTCGTAGGTATTTTTCACAGATTTTATATGAAATTTTTAGTATAAAAAGTTTATCTAAACATACATGTTTTTCCTAAATCTGTACGAAAAATTGTTTTACGTGTAATTTGAAATTGGGTCGTCCAAATTTTGAAACCAAAGTTGCATTAGAACCCTATTTCTATCCTCTTTGAGAGCCATTCATTAGATTTTAGCGAAAAAATTCAGACCATAATTTAAATTATCGAGTTAAGTATACAAGTCACCGTGCAAAAGTTTGGGGTCACCCCTTAGTATGCCGCATCGTGCAAAAGTTTGGGGTCACCTTTCAAATGAAGTCTGAGTCGGATTTTTGTTCAAATCGTCATTTTTTTGGTGCAACTCCAATCCCTTCTATGATAGTTGAATGGCAAGACACAGAAATGGTTATGAAATGTTCATAAACTAAGTTCTAGACTAAGTTAAGGTAGAAAATAGTATATAAGATCCATACTAAATCAGCTAAGTTTGTTATATAAAGTGCGAAAGAGGATAGAAGTAAGATAAAAATGACTAATTCGTGAATTCTACCCTATATAACTGTAAGTGCTAAACCACAAATACACAATTTTACCAAAAAAAAAACATTACAATGAATGTCATTTCTCCGAATGTTCTAGTACATTCGAGATTTAGTGTTTTGGTGCAAAGCAAAGGGATAACTTTTTGATGAAAATGCCATTCAAATTAAAATATGAAACATTCCTTAAACTTATGGATTTTGGGGTAATGGTATGTTTGTGGTTTTAACACTTACTGTTATTACGGTACAATTCGCGATTCAGTCATGTTTATCTCACTTTCATCCTCTTTGGCACTTTATATAACGTACTTAGCTGATTTAGTATGGATTTTATATACCATTTTCTACCTTAACTTAGTCGAAAACCTAATTTATGAACATTTCATAACCATTTATGTGTCTTGCCATTCAACTATCAAAGAAAGAATTGAAGTTGCACCAAAAAGAAATGACGATTTGAACAAAAATCCGACTCAGACTTCATTTGGAAGGTGACCCCAAACTTTCGCACGATGCAGCATCCTAAGGGGTGACCCCAAACTTTTGCACGGTGACTTGTAAACCTAACTCGATAATTTAATTTATGTTATGATTTTTTCGCTAAAATCTAGTGAATGGCTCTCAAAGAGGATAGAAATAGGGATCTAATGCAACTTTAATTTTAAAATCTTGTCGACCCCATTTTAAATTACACGCAAAACAATTTTTCGAACAGATTTAGGAAAAACATGTATGTTTAGGTAAACTTTTTATACTAAAAATTTCATATGAAATTTGTGAAAAGTGCCTACGAATCAAATATAACTCTTTATCTTTCGATAGAGTCTGAGAACGACTGGATTAAATGAAAGATGACTGAGATATGACCGAAAAACATTTCCATGTTTTTGAGGGGGTGACCCCAAACTTTTGCACGGGAGTGTATGTCCCATATTTTGTGAAATAATTGATGCAATAGTTGTGTGGATACTACGGGATCAACTTTGAGCATCTCAGCCGATATGCGATCGATCCCTGGGGTCCTGTTCGATTTCATGCTACGGATGGCTGTTTATATATCCTGCACTGATGCACGCGAAAAAATCCGTTCTGATAAACGTGAATTTCACACGAATTTCTCCAAGGATTCCTTCATAAATTCTTTCGAGGATTTCTCCAGGATTTTTTTCCAGATTTTTTTTACTAGAAATTTCTCCAGGAATTTATTAGGAGATTTTTTTAGAAATTTTGCCCAGAGTTCCTCTAGAGATTCCCCCAGAAATTTATCCTGTAATATTTGCAAGAATTCCTCCAAAGATTCCTCCAGAAGTTCCCAAAAGAAAACCTCCAAGAACTCTTCCAGGCATTTCTTCAGGATGTTATCCAGGAAATTTCTCCAGAAATTTCTCTGGGAATTGATCCAGGAGTCACTCCTGGATATGCTTCAGAAATTATATCAGCAATTTTTCCAGGAATTTTTCCAGAAAATCTCTGAGAATTTCCCAGGGATTCCTCCAGGAGATCCTTTGAAAATTCCCCCAGGAAATCCTCCAAAAGTTCCTCTATGGATTTTTCCAGGAAATTCTCTGAGGATTTCTTCAGAAATTCTTCCAGGAAATTCTCCAGGAATACCTTCAGGAATTTTTCAGGGATTCCTCTAGGTATTCATCCAGGAATTTCTCTACAGATTTCTCCAGAGATTTCTTCACAAAGTTATTCAAGGATTCCAACAGGGACCCCTTCAAGAATTCCTTCGAAGATTTCTCCAGGAATGCCTCCAGAAATTCCGCTAGAAATTCCTCCAAGATTTTCTCAAGGGATTTTTTCATAAATAGAAAAATCATAGAATTCCTCTGGAGTTTCCTCTCATATCCAGTAATTCTTTCAAGAATTCATCTAAAGATTTCTCCAGGAATTGCATCATTGATTCCTCCAGAAATTCTCACAATAATCCTTCTAGGAATTCCTCCAGGAATTCCTCCAGAAATTACCCCAGGAATTTCTCCAAGAATTACCCCAGGAATTTCTCCAGGAATTCCTCCTGAAATTTCTCCAGAAATTATGTTAACAGTTCCTCTAGGGATTCCTCCAGGCTTTTCTCCATGAATTCCACCTAAGATTCCATCGGGAATTACTTCAGGAATTTCTCCAGAGATTTCTCCACAAATGTCTTCAGAGATTTCTCCACGAATTTCTCCAGGTATTTTCCCATGGATTCCTCCAGGAAATCCTCCAGAAGTTCCACCAATGATACTTCCAGGAAATCCTCTAGGGACTTCTTAAGAAATTCTTCAAGGAAGTTCTCCAGGAATATCTTTAGGAATTTTTCAGGGATTCCTCCAGGTATGCTTCCAGAAATTCCTCCAAGGATTTCTCCACAAATTTCTGCAAGGATTCCCCCAGAGGTTTCTTCAGGAATTCCCTCGAGGATTTCTACAGGAATTCCTACTGAAATTCCGCTATAAACTCTTCCAGGAATTTCTGAATGGATTTACCCCTTGAATTTCTCCAGGAATTCCTCCAGGAATTGTTCCAGGGCATCTCTAAGAAATTATGTCAGTAATTCCTCCAGGAATTTCTTTAGGAAATCCTCTAGCGATTTATTCAGAGATCCTTCCTGGAAATTCTCCAGGCATACTTTTAGGAATTTTCAAGCATTCGTCCAGACATTCTTCCAGAGATTCGTGTTTCCAGGGATTGCTCCAAGATCTCTTCCAAGAAATCTGTCCAGGAATTTCACCAGGAATGTGTTCAGATTTTCCCAGGAATTGCTTCAGGGGTTTTTTCCAGGAATTCCATCAGGGATTTCTCTAAGATTTGTTCTAGGAATTCTCCTGAAATTTTTCTAGGCATTCCTTTCAAAACTGCTCCAAGAATTTCTCCAGAATTTTCTCCAAAGAATCCTCCAGAAATTTATCTAGAATTTCTTCTAGTATTTCCTCATGAGATCTTTTTAGATATTTCTCTAGTTATTCCTCCCATAACTTATACAGAAATTCTTCCACATATAGTGTCAGATTTTTTTCCAAGGATTACTTCGGGGATTCCTCCAGGAATTCATCAAAGTATTTCTTTAGCGATTTATCTAGAAAGTCTTCCAGGGATTGCTCCAGGAATTCCTCTTGGGTTGTCTTCAAAAATTCATTCAGGAGTTCCTTCGGAAATTTCAGGAATCCTTCAATAATCTTTTCAAGGATGTACCCAAGAACTTCTCCAGTATTACCTGATTATTTTTTTTTAAATTTTTCAAGAATTTCGAACTTCCTCTAGCGAATAGTATTTGAAAATAATTTAAAAAGAATTCATACAGGAACCAGGAAATTCTAGATTGGTCCACAAAAAGTTTGTAATTTCCAAAAGAGTTCAGCTATAATTTCTTATGAATGTATTGAAAACATTAACAAAATAAATAGAACAAAATAATGTACGAGTAAATAAAATCCTTATTCTTTCAGAAATTGGTCACCACTACCAGTTGATTAATGTAGATTAGGTGAGCTTTTTTAACGTATTGTACAAAATACAACAGCGTGACTGCTGAAGGGTTAACTAATGCTCATAGAATATATTGTTACTATATTCAATTTCATCGTATTGCGTATGAAAGGTAGTAGGTACACATTTGCTAAGGCTGCTTGCTCCCCCCTGACTGAAAAGCTGGCTACGCCCTTGCCCCTATATCACTCCTTCCCTATTTTATTTTTTTGTAATCACTAACCTCGAAACAGTTAGACTAGTGGTTAAGGCTATGGATCGCCAATCCGGAGACGGCGGATTCGATTCCCGTTCCAGTCGGGAAAATTCTCTCGACTCCCTGGGCATAGTTTATCATTGTACTTGCCTCACAATACACAAATTCATGCAATGTCAGGCAAAGAAAGCCCTTCAATTAATAACTGTGAAAGTGCTCAAAGAACACTAAGTTGAAGCGACGCTGGCCAAGTCCCAGTGGGCACGTAGAGCCATAAAAAGAAACCATGAAAAAGAAAAGGAACATCAAAAGTGATAATAAAATGCATAACAATAAACACAAGATTCTAGGGACTATAAAAATAAATTTCTGCATGTTTCTTATCTGAATTGCGTTTGATTATTTTCTTAACACCTTTTCCCGATCTTCGACATCGTGCTAACCAGACCGACGACAAGAGTGGTGGTGCCCATCATGCCAACGAGTCGGTCGGCATAAAGCCTGCGCACTTTAGAATCGGTACGCTTTCTACCGGCTGCAGATCAAAAACGGGTTAACCTAGAAAAAATGTTGTAAGAAGCAAATGAAGCTTATTTATTGTGTTTTGTAGGAAAAATATGAAAAAATCCGTTTTTATTTGTTCAAGATAAAATTTTGACCTGATTGTGAAATTCATGCCATTTTATTCTGCACAAACCAATGATCGTCAATATTTTCAAATTTCACAGCTTACGGACTGACATTTCCACAAGAAACAAAATTTTACTCATCAAACATATGCTCAAAACAAGTTACGACATTAAACTCTTGACAAATATGATTCACAAGACTATTATAAACTTATAGCCTGGCCATTCACGCTATATTCAAAACATAATTTTACTCACACTATTTTTTTTATGAAAAAATATTTCCTGAGATCGTTTTTTGGATCTAAAATTCCCCAATTCAAGTGGCCCAACTTAATTCATATCGAAACCTGGATTATTTTTGGAATTAGACCGTTACAAATATTTATTTCACTTTTTGTCCCACCACTCTTTGGTTGGTCGAGGGGGGGATAAAAATAATAAAGTATTTATTTTGAAAAATATTAAAAACTCCTCGGATTTGTTAAAGAATTTTTGCCAAGACCCAATATTTTGATAAATATTTTTTTATCTGCCCCCTCAAAATGCAAAATCTAGCCAAAAATTTTTGAAGGGGGGGGGGGGAGACAAAAAGTGAAAATAAAATTTGTATCAGCCTTATTAGCAGTTTTCCCTCACAGTAGTCGGAAATTAACAGTCATAAGGCTAACTCCTCATAATAAACGTAAAATAAGATAGTTTCCATGGATAAAACACTGAAAAACATATAGATTATGGAACTATAGATGTGTTTATATGATCACAAATAAAAAACTTCTGAGTAGATTCAGTTTTATTTAAAAAAATCGTTAGATATTTCACGCCATCAAAACACATCCAATGAATTTCGTCAGCAATAGTCCATACAGCTTTCGAGCCACGATTATTTATATAGTTCTACATCAAATCATTGGTTTCTTGTATACCAATACTATTCGTATAGTATCCATCCCGTATGCGTATTTGCCGAACTAAAGTTTATGCGAAAACAACTTTTTTAACCTTAAATATCTATGCAAGTCTTTGATTTTCCATAAAACCCTTCAAAGGCTTACCATAGCTATATTGGAAATTTTAAAACACTCATGGAATATTTTACCTCCCTTAATCAACAATCATAATAACAAGAACTATTATATACTGCGTAATTGGTGGGTTTGATAATTATATATTCCTACACAAATCTTGAATCTGACAATGATTGGTTTTTGCTCAAAGTGTGCAGAAAAAACTGACACTATTTACGAATTCAGATCAATAGTTCATCTTAAAATATAAAAACAGTAAATTTTATACTTTTCCTACAATCTACAATAGATAAGCTTCAATTGGGTTTTTAAATTAAGAAAAATGTAACGATTTTTTTTTATTTTATACGAAAGAGCATCTTTTTCTGAGCCACTATGATTTTTTCAGATTTTTAGAACCTTATTTTGGTACCTAAAATCAATTTCAAATAGATTTTTTGAAATCACCTTTTGACAGCTGGGTAACTGTTTGACAGCACCACCCAGTACAAAATGCAACGAGGGGTGATTCGGCAAATCGCTCCCATACAAACTTAAAATTGATTTTTAAATAGGTTCCCGGGCATAAAAGTTCATGAAAATTTGGATTTCGGCTCAGTTTCGCATGCAGATTCAGAATATGGAATTTTCTCAACACCGCTAAAGACGCCAGTTGCTTCTAACAACACTTTTTTCCAAGTGACACCGTTTTTGAGCGGCAGCCGGTTGAAAGTGTACCGATTCTAAAGTGCGCAGGCTTTAAGCGAATGATCGCATTACGCCACCACTCACTGAATCTGCTCTCCATTTGGAACTCTTCTTGAAATTGTTCCAGACGTCATCCGATTATCCTAACGGGACACTCTGCACACCAAGATGTCGCCGATCGTTAAATGATTAGAAACACGGTTAACACTGGAAAGCATTTTCATTTGGCATTTTAAAGAAGACTACGTTTGTGAAAAATCCTGGCATGATCATCAAATTAGACAATTATCAAAATTAGCGCATATGGCGCACAAGGCGTTTTCTTTACAGCATGCAAATCAGTTAAATCGATCGTCGAACTGTGCACAATCGAGCTTCATCAATGCTAACAACAATTTCGGTGTTAGTCTTTAACTTTTTCGTTTTCACCATTGCATTGTTGACTTCTCTCCGTCTTCGATCGGTTTGTTGGTGTCATCTTCACAGATAAAATTTAAAATGTATCGCCATTTCGGTGTAAATCCATTTACGAGGCGTTATGATCAAACGCCTCCACGCGCGATAGCGTGGGATGATTCGATGCCACGTGAGATCAAAAGCGATCGCGGGTTGAACAGAGAAACGAATATTTTGTCTGCTTTTTCGACAATAATACACTATGTAAGCCAACCGCTAGTCATCGAAGATGTGCGTGCCCCGATCGGTGTTTCGGACAATAATAGGGAATTAGGCAAATCACGCTTTCAATTAAAGTTCAATTTGCTATTGAAACTAGAGTCATTCGGCCGATGAACAGTGTAGGACTGAAGGTAATTTAATCAAACAGATTTCTTCTCAGCAGGAAGGGTCAACATGATCGATTGATTTAGAAGGAAGATGAATGGTGTTTTTATGAGCCTAATGTTGCGTTATATCACTCAATATTTTAATTATACTGTGTGACAGTGTAAAAGTTATGACAGACCATAAGATTAAAACGCAGCTGTTTTTTTTGACGTAGGACTACGTCTTTATTTTCTATACCGGGGTACACTTTGCAAAAACCAAAAATCGACCGCGTCACGAAATTATGAAAGATTTCAAACGTTAATAACTCAAAAAGTAAACGATGGATTTTTCGGATTATAGCTCGAATCGATGGGAAAACTGCACAACAATTTTCTACAATACTTGAAAGTTATTATTTTCAATCATAAACTATTGAAAAATTGAAAATTGTTGACCCATCTTTTCACTGGCCAATCACGTGCAAGCAGAATTTTGGATTTTTCCTTGCGGTATAAAAGCATTCTGCTTCTTCTCATCTTCCATCAGTCTTCTTCGATGCCTCGACGAGAGCGCATCAGCGGAGCCCCCGTGGAGTATAAATTAAAATCTTCTTCTCCTTTTCGCTCAGTGTTCTTCCGTGCGTCGTCGAGTGCGGAGGGTCGGCGACAGCGCTTTTGCGTTTCGCTTGTCCATTCTTCTCCACACTGTCGAGCGCGCCAGACGGACGGACGCTGCCAACCGAGCAGTAGCGGCGGCGGTGAAATCAAATTTTCATCATCGGAGCGTGCGTCATTTGCACTTCCAGCATCGGAGCCAGCACCATCGTCGAAGCAAGTGATCAAGCAGATTTGATTTTGCGAAATCAAATTTAAACAGTCCTTCTAAGGGCTAGAAATCGAATTTTCCACAGGAGTTAATACCGAATTTTCAACAAGTGCCGACATTTTGAAACAAACCACTGCAAAAGCTCCGCTGGGCGCGGTAGACGCACCGCCGGCAACCGAGATGGTGGCTCATTCGCATTTTTCCAGTGCGGCAGCGGATGGGAAGACAGCAACTGGGAATAATTATTTACATCATCGGAGCTAACCCGGTCCCGCGTGAGTTGAAATTTCGACATCGGAGCCAGCATCTGCGATGAACAAATCCTTCCTAAAGTTGACCACATTATGGTTTCGTGAAATCAAATTTAAACAGTCCTTGTAAGGACTACAATTTTGAATTTTCTGCAAGAGTTGTTACCGAATTCTCCTAGAAAGTGCCGACATTTCAAAACCAACTTGATCGAATGCGTCGTGTGGAAATTAAATCGCGCTTTCTTGCATCTATGATAGATTTAATTTTGAATCTGCCAAGTAGAGTGATATAAAAGAATTAAATTAAGTTAAATTATCTATAAAGAGCATTAAAACCATTAATTTTCTTCAATCCATACAACATTTAGGATTGAAGAATGAAAATGAAAATCGTTGACCGGTGTTGCCAAATTACAATATAATTTTCCATCGCAATAATTTGATTAAATTACACTGATTTGGCCAATAAGCCTTCAAGAAAATCGTATGAAACATAGTTTGTCAAAGATAATTTATAGATAATGAGCAGTCTACTTATTAGCAATAGTTTAATAATGTTTAATATTAAAATTTAATAATTATTAACTTGTGCTACATCTCTTTGATTGCAGGTAAATCTGCATGGCATCACTGATTTTTACCCCTCTCTCGTCTAGCCAATCACGTGCGAGAGGGGAATCCAAATTTTTGCGGCGTATATAAGCTAACTGCTTCTTCTCATCTTCCATCAGTCTTCTTCGATGCCTCGACGAGAACGCATCAGCGGAGCGCTCGTGGAGTATAAATTTAAATCTTCTTCTCGTTTTCGCTCAGTATTCTTCTGTGCGTCATCGAGTGCGGTCTGCGGTGGGGTCGGCGAGATTTGATTTTGCGAAATCAAATTTAAACAGTCCTTCTAAGGGCTAGAAATCGAATTTTCCACAGGAGTTAATACTAAATTTTCCTAGCAAGTGCCGACATTTTGAAACAAGCCAGTGCAAAAGCGCCGCGGGGCGCGGTAGTCGCACCGCCGACAACCGAGCAGGTGGCGATGGTGGCTCATTCGCATTTTCCCACTGCGGCAGCGGATGGGAAGACAGCAACTGGGAATAATTCAGGCCAAATATTTCAATACGTCCTATTGAGAGGCTCTCTTTGTTCACTTTCTCTTTCAATTATTGCAATGTAATGGTACACTTTTCAACTATTTTTGCAGTACAAATCAAAAGACGATTGTTTTGACCATCGTTCAATGCAAGAAGACAATCATAATACAAATAAACAGCTGAGATATTAACGAAAGAGAGGGAAACCAAAGAGAGCCTCTCTTCTGCAGATTGAACCTTTAGACATGTTTGGCCTGAATTATTTACTTCATCGGAGCTAACCCGGTCCCGCGTGAATTAAAATTTCGACATCGGAGCCAGCACCATCGTCGAACAAATCTCTTCTGCAAGTTGATCACATTTTGATATCACGAAATCAAATTTAAACAGCCCTTGTGAGGGCTACAATTCTGAAGTTTCTGCAAGAGTTATTACCTAATTCTCCTAGAATTAGGTGTCGACATTTCGAAACCAACTACTACGAAGGCACCGTGCGGAAATTAATGATTAACTCTTAAGTGAAATCTCAATCGGTAGTTCTGAAAAGGACTGAATGGTTAATTGGTAGTAGACTTGGCATCAGTTTTGGAAAATTGACGTTCATTGCTTTCCTCTTGCCGATCAGATTCTAACTAACTCTTCTGCCTTTTCACCTACCAATGTGCCCTTCTCGCTGAACGCCGTTCTCTCTTCAGGCTCTTCTTGGCGAACCGTGCTAGTATCGCGTTTATAGTTGTTATATGTAGTGAAATCCAATTTGAACAGTTACCGAATTGAAAACACGTAAATTCCAACATTTCAAAACCTACTAGTACAAAGCCGCCGTGCAGAAATTAATGATTTACTCTTGAGAGAAATTTCTATTGGCAGCAGTCTTGTGAAATTTACGGCCATGGCAAAATTGTTTGAAATGTTTATGGAAGGAGTAAGGAACATGAAAGAGTAAATTGCAGCAACAAACCTCCGTCGTAAGGAACTTATACAATTCTAGGATATAATATCCTTTCTACAAGAATCATCACACTACTGAATCTAAGTCATCGTGGTCCTACGTCACCCTTTCGCACAGCCCCTAGGGATATACACTTGTAGTTTTTTTATTCTTCAATCATTTAACCTAATTTACAGCTCTTTTGTCCACTAGGGCACTGCGTGAGCGATTCCAATTCTGCCGTAATTCTGCAAAGTGACATAAGCGCCATTCAAAATTTCGATATTTTTTGGTATATTATTTATAATCTCTGGGGTAAAAATAACACTGTGATATTCCTGCTGTATTAGAACGCAAGGTCTAGTCGTAATCTGCCATCTATAGAAAGAAACTTAGAGGATAAGCAAGAGTTTTATGCATAATAACCAAACAATGGGCCAAAACTATCAATGCCGCTTACGTCACTTTGCAGAATTGCGGCAGAATTGGCGGCTGTACTTACACTTTGTACAGCGCCTAAATGTATTCTATTCTTATTGTACTATATCGAACTGGTTGCCGTTGTGCTGCTGACACTTTCTACCCTATCATGGTAGAATGATGAGCACGAGGATGTTGATGAGTAGCTCTTGTTCCTTCTCAAGTCTGATTATGAGTTGCCGTTAGCCGATATCCAAGTTTCCGTGTTCGTTAGAGCATATGCTCAGAAGAGGGTCAGGTGTCAGCTGCTCAATGCCCAAATCAAGATATGAAAATAGTTTTAGTTTTCGAAGATTCAAATGCACAGAATTTTATTTGATGAGTGCTCCTCAGGATTTTTTTTTTTTCAATATACCGATAGCCCCACTTATTTTTCTTCCACTTGAAATTCCTCAACAATTGTGATAATTATCGCAATTTTTTGAAAACTACATCACAGCAGTCTGCGAGCGTGCCCGGACGATAAAAAATTCCAGCTGTCATTTTTTGCACCCTTCAATTTTTGATTTGGCCGATTCTTTTCAAACTAACATTTGAAGAAATTACATAGTGATTCAGTGCATTTGTTTAATTCTACAAAAGAGTGCTGTTTGGATAAACCGGTGAAATTTGTTGTTTGAACAGTTTATCATGAGCCTGGTTTGTTTGAAGTATGGACGATGCTGGAAAGGCTACACTATCTAGAACAGCGTGGTTTCCCAAACTGTGGGTCACGACCCCAAGGGGGGTCGCACCCTACATCCAGGGGGTCGCGACTCGCGAGAGACAGTCGAATATGTTACTGTAATAGACAACAAATGAAGGAATATCTACGGTGGGTCGCGAAAAGTACAATCTTCTGGCAAAAGGGTGTCGTGTACCTGAAAGTTTGGGAACCTATGGCGTAAATCATCGGTGTACTACAGAGGAGGATAAGATCATTGGGCCAACTGATAAGTAGGGCAGTTCAGACTTTAAACATGTTGAAAATTCAAAGCTCCCATACATTACAATCATTACAATCCTTGGTGCAAAACTAGAGTCCTGTCAAATTTTCAGCCATTTCGGTGGTGATTTAATGGTGGCCCAAAAGCAAAATAGGTTTATATGGGAATTACTATGGAGAATTTTCGAAAAAGGTTCTCCGCACTGTAGAGCAATAACCCATAGATGAAGTCAAAGGGTCAAAGCCAAATTGAATTCTTCAGATCTCAATGATGAATGTTGCCGAAGATCGGAACTCATTTCGACAATCGGGTAAAAAGATATTAAGCAAACTCACTCGCACGCGCATCTTTATACACGATGCCCTGCAAGGTGTGCAAGGAGGTAACACGCTTACTATGATTGCGTGTCAAACGAGTAGATCGAGCTATGGTTCTCTGTTCAAGCATGCATGAATGAATATTGATTCATAACTTCTGTCTCGTGAGCCGAAACGAATAGTGGTCTTCGGCAACATTCACCATTGAAATCTGAAGAATTCAATTTGGCTTTGACCCTATGACTTCATCTATGGGTTATTGCTCTACAGTGCGGAGAAAATTGAAAAATAGGACGAAACTAGATTTCGATTTGGTAGATCTTTCACGGCAACGCAACCCAAAACGGTGATCTACCCACGCTACGGGCTCCGTTTAACATCGAGCATATTTTAAACCCTCTAAACCATTCATCCAACAATTCATCCCTCAGCACGGGTCGCCTGCCACCTTGGATTGGGGTTACCTGTTAGGTGGACTTTTACCCCCGGAACAGGTGGTCGGTGGTGCTATTCTAAGCCGACAGCTGCACGGGCAATATTTCTTTACCAGTAATATTCGTACTGTCGTTTATAAAAATAAACTTACATCACGTTACTTTTACACTCATTTATGCCTGGACTTTTCCGGGCTCTTTTCGGCATCTTTTACACTATTCGACCTCTTCTTCTTCCTAAACTTTTCCGCATTCTTATTCTCTACTCAAACCTGTTTTTTTCCTTTCCTTACTTCTTCGGGGACCCTTCTGTTACCACTTTCCAAAACCTTTCACCATCCTTTAGGGTGGCGATGGCGGTTATCGGGCGTATTGTTCCTTCAAGGGCATCTAGTGTGGTTGGTTGGGATTTGCAATATTCTATTGCTGCGATGACCTCTTTATACATATGATTAGTTTGAATTATGTTACATTTAGGGTAAGTTTAAGTTCCGGGTATAAATATCCACCAAACAGGGAACCCCAATCCAAGATGTCAGGCGATCCGTGTGAATGGATGAATGGTTCAGGGGGTTTCAAAGATGCTTGATCTTTAACGGAGCCTGTGAAGTACCTAGGTAGATTACCTTTTGGGGTTGCATTACGGTGACAGATCTACCAATTGCGCCCTAGTCCAGCTGCTTTCTTATAACATTTTATACCTTGTGTGATAGGTCCCGTTTTGCTTGTGCCCGAGAATGATCTGGAAATAAGGAAAACTGGATGAGTATTCCTAATCTCTTTTTTTTTCGGTGTTCACTGGCGTGAGGCAGTCATTTCGACATATCTAAGCTCTCCAGCTTATTTTAGAAGCTGAACCTGAGAATATTGTCTATGAAAAACTTGTGCGGCAGGCCCAGTTCTATAAAAAAGTCACGAAAAAACGCTCTTTTTCGAATATTCAAGGTAAATGTCACGGACTACCTTCGAAAATTGCCAATTGATATTCACCGTGAATATCAATCAATATATTTTTAAGTAGTTCGTCATATTTACATTAAATATTCAATAGAGAGTGGTTTTTCCGTGACTTTCTTGTAGAACTGGTCTAGCCGCACAAGTTTTTCATATACAATATTCTCAGGCTCAGCTCCTAAAATAAGCTGGAGGAGGTTGAATTTAGATATGTCGAAATGGCATTTTCAGCATTTGTAAGGACTACACTGCCGTGCATCGCATATAAGTCCCATCTTTGCTGGATTTCCTATGCAAATGGGACAGATATGCGATTCACGGCAGTACAGTTCCCATGTATGTTCAACATCAGTATCATTTCTTGACTTTGTCGTTAAGAGATCCGATTTTGCCTGACAAAGCGCATAACATGCGGTACGGGGGCCTTTCAATCATTTCCTTTTATGATTAAGTAGCAAATGACTAATGTAGCAAAACCGAATACTTTCTCACTACTCAGTGATAAAGTAATACGACATGCACTATACAAAGGACACGGGATATACCACAATAGATCAAATATTGGTCGAAATGGTCATGCCCCAAACAGAAAAAAATGTCAGATGATATCTTCGAAACTGTAGTAAAAAATCAACTATCCGAACTCGTTCCAAAATATTTCAGGGTGTCTACTCAATCATGAAAATTAAATTCCCTGATATTTCCAGGATTTTTCCAGGTTTTTGAAAATAATTCCAGGTTTAACAAATCGACTAAACTAAACATGTTTATAGATTTCTAGGAATTCGTGGAAACGCAACTTTTTGGGAAATTTCTAGTTCCAACTATAATTACATTTAAGAAGAACATTCCATCAGCATTTAGAACAGAAGCACAAGATAATTTTCTGATGGAATTCTTAATACAATCCTGGCAATACTTTAGGAGAATTCTCTGCATAATTTGTTGAAAATTTCGTTCATGAATTTATGAAGGAATTTAGCAAGGAAAACAACAAGAAATTACACTATATTTTTATAAAAGGTAAGCTTGGCCGTTCCAGCTGAAAATCTTTTGAGTAGTTCCTGTGCAAACTTTCTTAAATATTGTCGGACATTTTAAAAATTGCAGCTAACGCTTTTAAACAAATCCTCAAAGAAACCCTTAACGAAGACCTTCGCAAAAGAATCGCTTAAGTATGTATTTTTCAGGAATTTCGCTAGAATCTTCTCTCCAGCGATTTCTTCTTTTATAGAAATTGCTAACAATGTAAGATATGTTTATAGGACTTCAGTCAGAAAGAGTTTAGAGTTTCAAAAGAATTGACTTCAAATAATACTGCCAGTTACACTTGAAAATTTTTAAAATGTCCACATAAATTCAACTAGAGGAATTTCTTAATTCCTTTAGAATATTTTAATTCTTTTCTCCACAATAAATTTGAATGATTACTTTACGTCAAACATCGTTTTACCAAAAGTATATGAACAAACATTGTTACAGATGGACTACTTTCAAAATTAATAGAAAAAAATTGTAATTCAATAGTTTTGGTTGTCAATAGTTTCAACTTGTTTCAAGAGAAGTAATTGACAATTAGAATATATTAATGAGTTGTTAACCATGTTCCAAAACTATTGCGTTATGTCCATCGAAAATAGTTTCTCTCGAGTTCGTTCAATTATGTGGAGCTCAGAAGCAACTGGGGAAGAGAGAGTTGAACATTCCTTCAAACATTGTTAAGAATCATTTATGAGTTGTTCTAAAAACGTTTCAGAAATGGTCAGAAAAATATTCAAAAATTCTTCCAGAAGTCATCTAGTTAATTTCGCAAGAAATACTAACATCGAATCTGCCAGAAGTTCCAATTGATCAACAATATTCTGCAGGAGTTTCGGGAACTTCGCTCAAAATGTATCTTTAAGTTCCTTCAGGTATTTTCCAACACCTACAGGCGATTGCGAATTTGTTAGGCAAACCTAAATAAATTCTGCAAAACAGTAAGCTCATTCACATGGAAATAAAGAAAAATAGCATATACGATTTAAGTCACTTAGCCAATATTTAACGCTGCAATAGATTGAAAAATTTGAGAATTCAAAATCCTAACAATAAAAGCATGTCGACTCAGTTTTCTGAAATAGGTAAAACATGAAATAGGAGATTGCTGTGAAAAAAGTACAAGTTAGTTTCAACGTCAGATATTCGATACATCTGATAAATAATATTTAACGAGACGGTAGTTAAGAGCGGCGCAGCCGAAATTTTTATACGCTTTGATGCATTTCTAACTGAAAATTTTTATTGAAATGATAAACACAGAAATTCCCTGATTGTCACCAGAATTCCCTGAGAATTCCAGGATTTTTCCAGGTCGAGTAAAATTCCCTGATAATTCCAGGTTTTCCAGGTTTTTCAGGTAGTAGACACCCTGTATTTTATATCTCTTGAGGAAATTTTTCTTATTCATATTTGAGAGTTTTAATAAAAAAAACTCTAGTGCAACAAAAATAAACACTGTGAACTCACTCATTCGGTATCATTATCGATTCAATTTGTGTCTGGTCTATGTCTGGTGGCACAGTTACGAAATTGATAAATCGCACGGACCATGACACTGCGCAGACGCTACTTATAGTAGCACAAAATCAATCGTGTTTCTTGGTTGCAAAATCTATGGTTGGAATCTATTTCAAGTCATCTTAACTGATCGATGTACTGCAAGTAGATATTAAGTGAAAACCCTAGCACCGTTTTACACCAACACGGAAATAAGAAGAATGTGTGATAGAAAGCATCGATAAGGATAACTGTTATCACTTTCAATGCGGGAGACCGAATCGTAAATAGATTTTCGCAGAAATCGATTCAAATGGTTGCGGGATCAGGTTTGGGGTTCACACTATTCAGTACCAAGTATTTGTTGTTCTCAAGCATGATGTATTAGACATTAAGCTTGTTTACCTAGCGAAAGTTTGAACTCTCTTTTGTAAACAACAGGAGTTTTCAAAAGTGACAGGAAGCTTTCTCTTAAAAAAAACTTAAAAATAAAGAAAATGTCTAGTAACATCAAAATGATAAATGTGCAACTCCTTTGCGTCTGAACGAACGTCTCGATTTACAAGTGATAATGCGTAGTTCTATTGTAGGTATAGGAGGTACTGAAACGAGTTGTGTAACATAGGATTCTCCGAACTGCAAAAATGTGGTTTCAGTTAGCAAATTGACCGTTTTACCTCTGCAACAAATTGCACAATTATCAACAACGTTTGAACCTTTCCATATTCAGATGTAGATAACTGATAAATTACGTCCATAATAGCAGATACTTGTTAACTTGTTCTCGTTGCGGATGTTGCTAGTTTCAAATCAATGGTATAAAATTGAGTTATTTTCCCAAACAGAATCACTGCTGCTGGAGTCTTCAGACGTATCGACAGCAAACATGACAGGTAAATTAGTGAAATAGTGGTTTTCCCTTATCTAATTAACTTTGTGTCACAGTTACAATCGTATTCTTGGCGTTGGCGGTTTTCGGGGCAACAGCTGCACCTGAATTCTACAATGAACATCAACAACAGTGGCAATACTGGCGCCAACATGAACTGGCACCACCACAAGTTAAGCAGAATCCAAATTTGGTTCAACCGCATAACTCGAACGGATTGAAAGTAGCAGCTCAGTTTCAGCAATGGCCGCAATGGCAAGAAAACTCTCCAGTACAATTTCAACGTGAAGTAGTCAATGCGTATAATGAACCAGAACACCGTTTCGGTGTACAGCAACAACAACCTTGGGGACAATGGGAGCTGACTCCACCGAAACAGCCAGCGCAACAGCAACCGCCACCGCAGAAACCACAAATAGTGAGACCCAGCGACAGTTGGCAACAAGCGGCTCCACCTCAAAAACCGGTTCCTAATTTGAACATTATGCCAGAGACTAACTCTGATGTTCAGCGACAGCCGTGGGGTCAATGGGAGCTGGAACCACCGAAACAGATACCACAACAGAAGCCCCAACCTCAGAAGCCTTATTATGCAAGTCCCAATGAGAACAAATCGCCGGAAGTCAACGCAGAATTTCAGCAGTGGCTTCAGCAACAGCAGTACAGAGAACAAGAATCGGAAAAGCTCAAACCTCAACAAAATCTGCCACTTCAAAACACCAAACCACAACGTGAGCCGGCACCACAAAGGCAAAAACCAAACCCTCAGAAACCTCAAAACTTCGAATCGATGGAAAACGAATACGTCGAGGGTCCACTGAGATTCCAAAAAGATCCCCGCTGTCCCAGAACCGATAACCCTAGGAAGCCTGTTCACTTGCCAATAGCGGGAGATTGTACAAAATTCATGAAATGTGTCGAGGGTCTGGCCTTTGAGCAGGATTGTCCCGCAGGGTTAGAGTTCGGAGTCGGTGTTAACCGTTGCGATTACCCGAAGAATGCCAAGTGCAGCACTAATTAGTGATGGAAGGTCAATTTGATGCTGATGAGAGAGCATGCAGAGGTTGAGATACATTATGCAGGATAAACCAGTTTAATGTCAGTAACGTTCGTATCTCTTAGAGCATTCACGCAATGAATGTCATCTTTAAAGAAAACTTGTGTAATCTAACATTTTGAAATAATTTTGTATTGTAATTTGAAAATTGGTTTGGTGAAAATTGTCAAATGATTATTAAAATACCCGTAGAACATAAGAATAAACCAATCAAAGCAACTTCTTCTGTTTTAACTCAAAACATTTGCGCTACCGTATAGGGTAAACAGACATAATATGGCCCCTTAAGAAATAATGGAAATATCTCTGTACTCTTCACTGTATTTTTCTCATCAACTGTATTGAAAAGTTGAACGAAGTGTTTGCTTCTATTAATCTGTGTTTCTATGGAATAGCCGTATTCATAAAATCGTATTTTCCAAAATCATCGAAATCATAGACTCACAAATGTACCGGGGTATAATGCCCCAGCCATGGTATAGTATACTCCAAAACAACGGCCTAGTATGCCCCAAAACCACGAGGTATGCCCCCACCGAGTGAACAAGTAGTCCAAAAGGTGTAGTGGAGGCGAGGCAGCCGACAGGTGAGGAGCTATCTGGCGGTGCCCGCAATGCTGGGCGAATACTAACCCCGAAGGTCGCCAGCAATCCCTTCAAGTCGGACCCCAACCAGGCGTCCCGGAAAGCTGGGAAGGGTGGGCCTGAAAAGGCAGGCCCGTCCCGGATGGATGAGAACCGGGGGTTGAGACCGTTGTTAGGCCCTTAACAACCACAGAGTAGGGATAACCAAGGGCAGGACCCCCCTTGGACGAAGGACGAAGGCCGAGCGGAAGAAGACGGGGAAAAAGCCGCAGGTCGAAGAAGTCAGGGACGCCAAACTGAGAAGACGTAAAAGTATAGGTGCCAAGCGCGAGAAAGGCAACGCGCTCGTTATCAAGACCGAACAGTCGAAATACTCGGACGTCTTGAAGGTGATGCGAAGCGACGCTAAGCTTGTGGAGCTGGGAGCCGACATGCGCAGTATCAGACGTACTCATACGGGCGAGATGATCCTGAATCTGAAGTGCTATAAGGGCAATGGTACTGCCACAAAAATTTGACTGAAGAGGTCCTTGGCGAAGGGGTAGGTTGAGGGCTCTCACACAAGAGGCGACTCTGAAGGTGAAAAACCTAGACGAGGTCACCGAAGTGGAAGAGCTCGTCACGGCACAGCGGCAACAGTGCGAGGTGCAGGTGGCCGCCACAGCCGTTAGGCTACGGAAGTGACCGGCGCGGCAGGGCCACAGATAGCTTTGGTTCAGCTACTTGTGGCGGACGTAAAAAGTCCGTTAAAGTAGGGAGGATAAAGGTAGGCTGGTGCGTATGTCATCTGACAATCCACGAGCCACTGGGGGTTTGTTTCAGGTGCCTGGAACCAGGACACAAGTCATGGGACTGAAAAGGCCCTGATAGGAGCAAACTATGTAGGAGATGCGTCGCTGAAGGCCATCAGGCACAAGGCTGCACGAGTTCACCCGTTTGTCTGATCTGTACCGGGAAATCCGTGAACAACAGGTATCCAACGAGTGGTCCAAGGTGCCCGGCCTTCAAGAGAGCGGCAGTGAACAAATTACAGTGCAGGTAACGCAGTTGAACCTGAACCACTGTGACGCAGCTCAGCAACTGCTTTGTCATGTGTCCGCGTTTTCGCACAATGTGTGATCGCATGCTTGCCACATGCGAGGAGGACACAACTCCGAACAAATTTTGTCCAGAGGATGTGTAAGGATTTGTTTAGCTGGAATGCCGTTTCAACGGCTATCACCCATATCGTCAAGGAGCTACAGAGAAGGTGGCACGTGGATTCGGAGAATGGCTAGTTCAGATGCGGTACAGAAGGTGGTCCAGGGTTTCGGAGTCGGCTTCGAACGTTATACCGGTGCCCTGCAGTCGAAATCGACCCTTACAGCGATCAAGTGGCCACGGAAAGGTAGTCTTGGTGATGTTGCTGTCGTGGCGTCGTTCTTCTGGGTTGAATCCGAGCCCTCGGTTGGAAAGGGGTCCCCGGCAAGCGCCGGGGCAGGTAAAGACCCTGCTGTCAGCAACCTTCTGGTGTAGCTGATAGGGCCTGAAGGATAGTGATACCCTTCCTTACGGCAGGTCAGATCTGGTTGCACGTGGGCATCAGTTCTTGATGTCTGCAAAACATTTGGGCGCAAAGCGACCCCGTCCGCCTTCCGAGGACAAAGCGAACGGGGAGGACCTCTCGGGAAACTGGCTGAGCTGGACTCTCCAAAGCGAGTCATCGATGTTCGTTGCTGCAAGCTACGCAGCTTACCTTGAGGGTAAGCCGACCTTTTACTTTTCGGCGTTCATCGGTGTATGAAGAATTCTATCCCAATTAACAAAATTAGGAATACTACAAATCGTAGTAATACCCTTCGATGAACGATTGAAGTCCAGATTTCGATACTACTATGATCGATCTTCAAGTCGAGTGGTCATTCATTGAAAAAATAGCAAAAGCATTGTAGTACAGCAGATCATGTGAAGGCGTTGAAACATAATGGAAATATGACCAAAAGTTTCATGTAAACTTAGTTCTAATGAAAATGACTATGAGATAAACTATGGGAAGTTTCGACCCACGTTTGCTTGTTTCTAAACTGTCTAATGAAATCATAGCTATAGGATAACATGTACCATGCCTCTCGCACTATCAAAGTAACCCCGTTTTACGGTATGTAATTTTGATCCTTGCTTTTAAGCTTAAGAATCTATCTAGTGATATGTACCAAAAACATCTTCATCACTTCAATTTCTTGCATCAAAACGCAAAATGCCACCCTCGCGAGTAAGAAAAGCAAAATTCCATTCAATCGAAACAATACCATAAAGTCCACACAAAACGTGCTTCCATTTCCATCCGATTAAAGGTCTTTCGGGGAAAATAACATCATCAGCAAAGGTAAAAATTGCATTCTGAACGTTGTTGCTGCTGCAGCAATATTTTCAGCTCAGCATCAAACCACCAAGCAAATGCTAAGCAATCACAAAGTTCGGGATGCCTGCCTGCCTATGTTGCAAAATTTGTGGTTAGTTCAATATCTAGACCTATTGTCAGAAGTTCAGAATAAGCCTTCTGAATTTGGAAGCACATTGTTTCTGAAAATTGCACTAACTATAAAAAACCAACACTCTATCTACTTCATAGCTCTATGGCGAAAACTCAAGTTGTTAAAAGTCGACTGAGAAAAAAATGTTTTATTCCAAACAATGAGTATTTCGCAAAATCGTTCCACTGTTCTAATCATTGCAATATGGTTATAATATAGCACGGTTCAATTCATGAATGAACAGCTACCACCGGGTTACGAAGGGGAGAGATGTCCACCGACATGCTCAAAAATAGCAACCGCTCGAACTCACAGTCCTCCGCCAAAAGCCCCTCGGATGCCATCGGTTGCTGCTGCTGGCGTGCTGTGGCTAATGCTCATATCGTGACAAACTTAACCCAAATGAACTTCGGTGTCGTGTTGATATTGATTTTCGCTTCGATTTTCAAACATCCAATACCTGAAGCTTGAACGAGCAGTGCAGTGCATTCCTTGCAGGTAGGTAGGCAGCAGCATCGAAGAGGTCGGTACCATACCTAACTAGATACCCCATGTTCTTCCTCGCAGTGTAGGCACTGGATGTAGTAATCCCATGTCGTCGCCGAAAGAGCACAGCGGACCTAGCGGGATGGAACAACAACCTGACTACAGATATATTAGAGGAGGTCCACGCAAGACTTTTGCAGGGCTGTGTCACAGGTTTTGCAGGTTAATATTTTCCAGAAGTTCAATTGATTCATAGAAAACAATAATGCTTAAAAATACCAGCTTGATTTTATGCTGGCATGGTAAAATAACGTAATACAAAAACTGGTAATTAGAATTCGGAGGAAATAATCGTGGGTAACTATTGAGATTTCTCTTCGTCGATTCCTCCCTGGAGCGCTTTGTCATCATGTACTTTGTCTTCGACACATTAGTGACTAATCCGATACGCCTGGTTTTACTCTTCAGTCGAATGTGCCTTTCCGCCGCCGTCTCAAATTTACGAGCTTTAAGATCAATATCATCAGCGAAAACAAGCAGCTGAACGCACTTTGTGAAAATCGTTCCACTCCTGTTTATCCCCGTTCTCCTTATTACACCTTCTAAGGTGATGCACGAAAGATCCTTGCCGTAACCCTCTGCGAGATTCGAAGGGACTCGAGAGTGTCCCTGATACTCAAACTACGGACATCACTCGATCCATCGTCGCATTGACCAATCGTATCGGTTTATCCGGGAATCCGTTTTCGTGCATAATCTGCCATAGTTGATCTCGATCAATTGTATCATACGCCGATTGGAAATCGATGAACAAAGGATGTGTGGGCACGTTGTATTCGCGACATTTCTGCAACACCTGGCGGATGGCAAACATCTGATCCGTTGTTGTACGCGTTCACCTATGAATCCAGTCTGATATTGCCGCACGAACTTTGCTGCAGTTGGTGATAGACGACTTCATAAAATTTGAGAAAGTATCTTGTAGGCAGGGCTCAGCAGTGTGATCGCGCGATAGTTCCCGCAATCCAAATTATCGCCCTTTGTGTAGATGGGACACACGATACCTTCCACCCATTCCTCAGGTAATACTTCTTCCTTCCAAATCTTGGCAATGACCCAGTGTAGTGCTCTCAGCAGTGCTTCTCCAGCGTATTTTAGAAGTTGGCTTTATGGTTGATCTGCTCTGCTACCACACCACCTTCGGTGCTCGCAACGTCGCCATTGAGGTGCTCATCGTAATGCACCCGCCACCTCTTGACCACCTCACGCTCGCTCGTGAGAAGATTCCCGTGATTGTCTCGGCACATGTCGGATTGTGGCACGAAGCCTCTGCGCGAGCGGTTCAGCTTCTCGTAAAACTTTGTGTCCTTAGCGCGGTACAGCTCTTCCATCGCTTTGCGATCTCGTTCTTCCTGCTTTCATTCGCTCTCGTACGGTGTTGCAGCATTCTCACCCATGCCGCATTCTTCTCGTTTTTCAACTGTTCACACTCGCCGTCGTACCAGTCGTTTCTGTGATTCGGCGTCGTGAAGCCTATTGCTGTAGCCGAGGTACTACCTATGGCGGATCGGATGTCCTTCCAGCCATCTTCAAGTGTAGCTGCGCCCAGCTGCTCTTCCGTTGGTAGGGCCACTGGTAACTGCTGCACGTAGTCTTGAGCCACTTCTTCGTTACTCAGCCACTTCTTTCGTTACTAAATGGAAATTTTACGGGTGGCATATTGGGCCTATTACTCCTTATCCACCATTAGCATGATGCAGCATTTCTTACTCAGCCGCTGGATGCCAGAAAAGACGCTGTTTGAGCGGCACCTCCTTGGTGAACAGACACTCGGGTCGTACCTCCTCAATCTAACTGAAGTCAGAAGAACAACAGTGCCCAGGCTGCACTACCAGCTTTTAGCTGCCCTCAACTTTTAGCTGGCGGTCCTTGTCATTGCTTGACCCGTGGAAGCATGAGGTATGAACTTGTGAACGCTCTTTTTGTCGAATCGCCGTTTGCAGCCCAAAAAAAATACAATTCTCAATTGATTGATTTCAAGTTTCTAACAACTAGCTCCTTGATGCTAGATTCTTAATTTTGATTCTCAACTTCTGGATTGCAGTCCACGGATGAAACATGTTTTTGAAAACGTTGAAACAGCCCTGCATTTGGGAGCTACGCGAGACCGGGCATTGCACAGCACACGCTGCTGCTGGTAGTAGGACGAGATTCTTGTTACGAAAGAATCGGTAAAGCACGCGGCTGGTTTTGTGACTCTTTCCATCCATTGACATCATGGAACACACTTCGAAAGAGTGCAGGCCGAACTCGGTGCAAAATGCACTCTCTGCAGCCAGCCCAGCGCCAGCAAAGCAACAACAACGGGTGGATGTTTTCTGGCTAGTGCAAACGAAAGTGAAAATGATTAACCTACCCAGGCTTAGTAATGGGAATAGACGGTCGGGTATGAGAGCGCACACGATTATGGTTTATGCAGTATGTTAAGGGGGCAGACTCGTTGATTGGGAATGTCTTAGCCATTCGCAACGCATAAATAACGACGGAATTTTGAGCAGGTTATGCAATGTGAATTGGGCTACAGTAAGTTCTGTGGGTGAACGCTTCGCTTTGAAGTCAGCGGAAAAGTGAATCATAGATAACATTCCATTCTGAATGAAAACAACATCTTAAAAGCAGAGGTTTATATGGCGAAATGTTTACAAAATAAAAAGATCTGTTTCATGAAGGCCACAACATTGTATAACGTAGATGATGGCCTCGTTGCACTCCGGAGCAGCATTAACAAGAAACATTGTATAACCAAAAGTAAGAACAACGACTACGGAGTCTAAAGCATATGCATAACCAGAACCATCTCAACACACAATCATCCCGTACGCACATACAGAAGGACGGACGACCGGAAAATTATTCATAAATATGCATAATACGTGTTTGGGGAAATAATAACAGAAACGTTATTAATAAACAGGGGATTTTTTCGGCTATATAAACATTTTGATATCGACTTGATTTGACAGAAATTATTGATTCCAATAGCAATAACTGCAATTTATGACACAATAAATATGGGACTTTACTCCGGAAAGATGTGTGAGGGAATACGTGTAAGAATGGTCATTCCCTCTACTGCAAGCACTGGGTGCGCATAAGCGAGATTGCAACTGCACCGAGTGAACGATGAGCACACGGTTCAGAGTTTTTGTCAGACTTCTGACAGACGGCGATTATTATCAATATACCGAACGATGAAAGCTTCTATGGTGTTTAATCACTTGTTGAACATGGAGTTGCGTAGGGGAACAAAGCCCAAAATGCCAAGATGGGGTAAAATGGCCCAACTCATAAAATCATTCCTCGATGAGATTTGAACTTTACTATAGGTGAATGGTGTCAAGATATGTTTACATAAAACATTCTTCTAGAAGGTAGGCCCCATGGAAAATCTTTCGATTTCCCAACGAAAACTGGCAACTTCCGGTTTTTCGTGCTTGCAATTAAGGTTTTCGGGTGATTTTATTACCAGCCATGTGTTTCCAAGGAGATTGAGGCACCCATGGAGGCGCATGGTTGTTGATATCTACGCTTTTCATGTTAGGGGTCATTCAAATATGACGACTATCGTTTAGAGGGGAGAGGGGTGACACTCCATGTATTGAGCATACGAAAAAAGCGGACCAGAGGAGCAAAGGGAGTCAAAAATACCTTAAAAATGATGGACGTAATTTTTGAACGTTTTCATGAAGTGGCATCTTACCCCACGGCAGATGGCATTTTTGCACCACTTCCGTTTTACGAACCAGTTTTTCAAATCGCTATAAATCGATGAAAATGCATTAGTTTAGTGAATATTTTTGCTGAGGTATCGAGCAAATATTGTCTAGTTTCTGTTAACACTTTGAAAGACTAGTAAATGAAGCTATTTATCATTGAAAACGATGAAAGTTTGAAAAATGGCATCTTACCCCACTTGACCCTATTTTTTTTTGTTTTTGCTGTGCATCTGTGAACTCCTGTCCTGATTTTTAAGATTCTTCAAAACAATCATATATATAAAAGCCCAGAGTTGTCTGTCCTTCCGTCACGCTTTGAAATGTTTCATTGAAATGTTTCACCATAGTTGTATCAGTTTAGAAAAAATAAGAACTTTTTTGGAATGATCTGGAACATGAATATTCTGAAAATTCCAAGAACTTTCTGAAAGTTACTGACAGCTCCAGAAAAAAAGAAGAAGAAGGTTCTGGAATTTTCCGGAGCATTGAATTTCTTAAATATTCGAGACCTTCTAGAAATTTCTGGACGCTCCAGAAAAAGATGCAATATTATGAAACATCTTCCTCTTCTGCATGGCATAACGTCCCAATTGGAACAAAGCATGCTTCTCAAATTTTGTTGTAATTACTGAAAGTTTCAGAAAAAAAAGAACGTTCTGGAATGTTCTGAATTATTAAACTACTTTAATTTTCGAGAACTTTCCGGAAGTCTCTGAAAGTTCTCTTACCCTCAGTTTTATTTTCTTTAATACCCGCGAGTTTACTGCTTGGCTGTATGCGCTCCGCACATTAATTCACGGTGACTGAAATGAAATGAAATATTCGCAGTTCCTGAGAAGCTTCTAGAAGTTTCTTACCATTTCAGAGATCAGAACCCTGTAACAGTTAACTTGGAAGTATACTTTCTGGCGTTTTTCATTTCTGAATACATGATAGTATACCTTCTGGCGCTTCTGATGAGTCCATTGCTGAGTGAAATGTTTCACATATTTACAATGGCCTCTGAGGAAACTTCTGGAAATTGTTATTCCAGAATGCTCAAGAATCTCCTTGAGGGATGACCATTTTCTAAATCTGAATTAAGGTGAAACATCAAGAAATCCCATTGTAATTTTGCATACAAACTTAAGAGGCACAAATCTGGCGAATGAAGCATCGAACCAAGCCGCACTTGATTGTCCTGCCTTTGCTCACTTGCAAAAAGAGGCGGCTTTTCCAAATCGAGCGCATTTATTTACGAATTTTTAAGATTTATGCTCTTGAAAACGTGCGTAGGGGTCCAAGTCGGCCATTGTGGCAGCCATATTGGTATTCTTTGAAGTTTCTCCTTAAGGAGATCAAAAACGGCATATGAATCCAGGTGTTGTCTATCTGTTCTCCCGTCACGCTTAGCAAAGTTTGACTGAAATATTTCGCGTATATTTCGGTGAGGCCAGCATGATATGATCTGAGTGTTCGAGCACAGAGAACAGACATCCAAGTCCAGTTCCGAAACTGTGTAAGGAATTTAACGGCCATTTGAAATCGGCAACTCAAGTGGCAATAGCGTGGCGCTGCAATCGGTTAATTTCCCATACTAATTGAATTCACCACTTGAAATGTTTCAATTCACCACTGACTGTGGCAATATGGTGTTTGGTGGCGTTAGTGTTGTCATCGTGTATTGGTTTGCAACCTTACTCAAGTAAAGATTCAAATCCTTACACAACTTTCCGAATGAAATTTGTTCTAGCCTGGATGTCTGTTCTCTGTGGTTCGAGATTGAAGTCGAAGAATTGAATTCGAAGAAACTTCTTTTCTATCAGAACGTCAATGTAATTCGAGAGGTTTCTGTTTCAAATATGAAGACATTTTTCTAACTTTCCTGGGCAAAGAGGAAGAAGCAGAAGAGAAGAACACTATTCTAGAACATTGCGAATGACCCGGAGAGATGAAAATACTATTTATACAAATGCTCAAGAGCATGCTTGTGCACTATCACCATCATAACACAAAAAAGCCGCAACATCAACATTGCCCTTCTCCCTCCATCAACGCTACAGCCGACCGTCTCTATGTTGCTAACGAACACATTCGAGACGAACGCATTGATACGGTGGCTGCCGCCGCCACGCTCTTTCTCTGCACATCTCCTGAGCAGCCGAACGCTTGTTAACCGTCGTTTCGACGCAGAGCTATGTCACTCACTGCAGGGTGACACTCATCTGAAAGGGCCAGGATGAAGGTCAATTTGTTAAGTAGTATTGCATGGCGTAGCAAACACAAACATAGCACGCCCTATGAATAGAATGCAAGGCGTAGAACAAAAGCTCGCTTAGGTGTTTCATCGTGTGGTTCGAAAACAAGAGACGATCGCTGCTGCTGCATGTGGTTGACTCTGCATTGAAAGAGGGTTGGCATGAGTGGTTTTTGCGTGAATCGATTATGTTTTGATGGACTGCGTTTGTCGTATGAAGTGATGGTCAAAGCGAGTGTCGTTCGACATTAACCATCCTGAAACTGCACAACCCTGCTCAAGAGTTTTCCAAACATAATGAAAATTCTCGGCTTGGAATAGTACATAAAAAAAACAAGAAGAAAAATAAGTTTCTGGAACATCATATATATAAAAGCCCAGAGTTGTATGTCCTTCCGTCACGCTTTGAAATGTTTCATTGAAATGTTTCACCATAGTTGTATTACTTCAGAAATAATAAGATGAACTTTTTGGAATGATCTGGAACACCAATATTCTGAAAATTCCAAGAACTTTCTGGAAGTTACTGAAAGCTCCAGAGAAAAAGAAGAAAAAGGTTCTGGAATTTTCCTGAGTATTGAATTTCTTCAATATTCGAAACGTTATAGAAGTTTCTGGACGCTCCAGAAAGAAGATGAAAAAGATGAAACATCTTCTTTTTCTTTTTGGTATAACGTCCCAATTGGAACAAAGCATGCTTCTCAGCTTGCTAATTTTGTGGAAATTACTGAAAGTTTCAGAAAAAAAGAAGAACGTTCTGGAATGTTCTGAATTATTAAACTACTTTAATTTTCTAGAACTTTCCGGAAGTCTCTGGAAGTTCTCTAACCCTCAGCATAATTTTGCTAAATACCCACGAGTTTACTGCTCGGCTGTATGCGCTCCAAACAATAATTCACGATGACTGAAATGAAATGAAATATTCGCAGTTCCTGAGAAGCTTCTAGAAGTTTCTTTCCATTCCAGGGATTAAAACCCTGTAACAGTTAAAGGTGTGTACTTGGAAGTATACTTTCTGGCGTTTTGCATTCCTGAATACATGATAGTATGCCTTCTGGCGATTCTGATGAGTCCATTGCTGAATGAAATGTTTCGCATATTTACAATGGATTCTGAGGAAACTTCTGGAAATTGTTATTCCAGAATGCTCAAGAATGTCCTTGAGGGATGAACATTTTCTAAATCTAAATAAGGGAGATCGAAAACGGCATATGAATCCAAGTGTTGTCTATCTGTCCTCCCGTCACTCTTAGCAATATTTGACTGAAATATTTCACGTATATTTCGGTGAGGCCTGCATAATATGATCTGAGTGTTCGAGATTGAAGTCGAATCGAAGTCGAAGAATTGAATTCGAAGAAACTCATTTTCTACCAGAACGTCAATGTAATTCGAGAGGTTTCTGTTCCAAATATGAAGACATTTTTCTACTTTCCTGGGCAAAGAGGAAGAAGCAGAAGAGAATAACTATATTCTAGAACATTGCGTATGATCCGGAGGGATGAAAATACTATTCATACAAATGTTCCAAACATAATGAAAATTTTCGGTTTGGAATACAAAAAAAAACTTCTTCAAGAAGAAAAATAAGTTTCTGGAACATCATCATATATATAAAATCCCAGAATTGTCTGTCCTTCCGTCACGCTTTAAAATGTTTCACTGAAATATTTCACAGAATGAAAGCTACAATAATCATTGCACTGTAGCATTGTACCTATGTTGACTTGGTGCATCCTTGCATTGGTGCCTCATTGCATTGGTGCGTCGTTGCATAGCTGCATCGTTGCATAGGTGCATCGTTGCATATGTACATCGTTGAATTGGTGCAACATTGCATTGATGCATCATTGCATTGGTGCATCACTGTATTCGTGCATCGTTGGATTGGTGCATATTTGAATTAGTACATCGTTGCATTGGTGCATCGCTGCTTTAATGCGCATCATAGCATTGGTACATCATTGCATAGGTACATCTACATTGATGCATCGTTGCATTGGTCGTACATCAATGCATCGTAGGATTTTTAAGCATTGTTTTGTTAAATCAATTCAGCAGTTTTTAGAAATTTCTTTTCATTCTATGGATCAGAACCCTACAACAGTAATTTACAGTCAAAAGGTGGATGCAAGGAAGTATACCTTCTGGCGCTTTTCGATGAGATGCCCAATGCTGTGAAATATTTCACATATCCATTGGTGTAATGGCTTTCGTGGAATCTTTTAAAAAGTTTCCTTCTAGAAGATTCTGTGAATAAAAATCATAGATAATACAAGTATTATCTTTCAATTGTTCCGTCGTACATTGGTGCATTGTTGTATTTTTGCATTGGTGTATAGTATTGTTTCATCGCCGCATTGTTTCATCATTTCTCGATGCATCGCTGCATTTTTGCATTGTTGCATCTTTGCATTGCTGCATCAATCCCGTAGAAAGATCTAGAAGTTTCTTTCATTCTATGAATTAGAACCCTACAACAGTAATAGACAAGCCAATGTTGGATATGTTATAGTATACCTTCTGGCGCTCTCCAAAGATGTGCACCATGCTGAGTGAAATATTTCATATATGCACAAGAAAGCTTCTAGAAATTTCCTTCTAGGAGATTCTAGGATTTTCTTCATTGTATTAAAAAACTTATCTTTTAGGAACGTGGCTAGCCACGTTGGGTCTGCTAGTTATATATATAAAATCCCAGAGTTGTCTGTCTGTCCTTCCGTCACATTTTGAAATGTTTCGCTCAAATGTTCACCATAGCTAAAATAAATTTCTAAAAAATTCGAGAACTTTCTAGATTGGAATTTCAAAAGAATAATATTCTGGAACGATCTATTTCATTGAAATGTTTCACCATAGCTATTTCAAACTTTTGAAAAATTTGAGAACTTTCTTGAAGTTATTGAACTCTTCAGATATAATAATAAGGAGATCATTCTGGAATGTGCTGTAACACCAAAATGCTTAAAACTTCCGCGAACTATCTGGAAGGTACTGAAAGTTTTTGAAAAAAATATCCGTTCTAGAGTATTAAACTTCTTAAATTTTCGAGGTGTGTACTTGGAAGTATACTTTCAGGCGTTTTCATTTCTAGAACATTCTCCCATTCGATGGGCAATACAGTAACAAATTTTGAAAACGACGTATAATCAATGCTACACCATTGATTATACGTCGTTTTCAAAATTTGTTACTGAATAGTCGTCTACGGTCAAAAAGTAGATACATGATAGAATAATTTCTGGCGCTTCTGGTAAGTCCAATGCTAAGTGAAATGTTTCACATATTTATTGATATACTGGTTTAAAAAATCTCCTTGATGGATAAAAATTCTTATGTTAGAAGATCAAAAACAGGTGCACAAAAATAGGGCTGCATGAAATAAAACCCGGAGTTGTCTATCTGTCCTCCCGTGACGTTTAGCAAAGTTTTACTGAAATATTTCATGTATAGTGGAATGGTAAGAATAGCATTGTATGAACTAGAACAAAAGAATAAGGAGAAGAAAAAGCAAAAAAAAAAATAGGAAGGAAAATGAGGTTTTAAAAACTGTTCCAGAACTTTCCACGAGTGCTCAAAATTTTTCTTTTTTTTTTACAAATGTTCGAGAGGTTTCCGAGCATAATGGATAACATATGAGCATATTCAAAAGTTCTCAGATTGGATAACAAAAAACTTCTGGAGCTTACCAGGAAGAAGAAAAACAAGTATCTAGAAAATTCTAGAACACTCATCGGAGGAATGAATTGAATATGCTTTCCTTTCATAATTGGAAGAAATTTCCAAAAACATGGAAAAGAAGATATTCTAGGATATATTTCGAAGGAATGAAGAGACATGTCTCGGAATTGCGAAAACGTGGCTAGCCACGTAGGGTCAGCTAGTTCTAGAATATCCTTTGAAGGAATCAATATGCTTTTCTTTATTATTGGAAGAAATTTTCCGGAACTAAAACAAGGAAAAGAATATATTCTAGGACATATTTCGAAGGAAGGACAGGCGTATTTCAAAACTTTCCATAATAAATTAAATATTCGTAAACTTACGATACGCATGTTTTTGGAATATTCTAGAACATTTTCTGATACAGGAAATTCTAAAAATGTTCGTGAATTTTCGATAAATAATGGAATATTTAGAAGCTTTCTGTTTGTAATTCTAACAAATTAGGAACATTCCTGTGAGAATCAGGAAATGAAATCGAAGATTCATGAACATTCTCGAACATTCTTCGTAGGAATCAAACCAATAACATACATGTTCAAGTATTTTTCACAAATAATAGCATATTTAAAAACTTTCTGATTAGAATTCGGTTGTTTTTGGAGTTTTTGGAGCCTTACATTGCAAAGAGATTAAGAAGAAGGAAATTCTAGAACACTTCAGAGGAATAAATATGGTTTCTAAATTAAGTTGTAGATAAGCAAAAAATGCATACCAACATTTTTAAGCTATCGTCATAATTCTCGGGATTGTGAAAACGTGGCTAGCCACGTCGGGTCAGCTAGTCATATATATAAAAGCCCAGAGTTGTCTGTCCTTCCGTCACGCTTTGAAATGTTTCATTGAAATGTTTCATCATAGTTGTATCACTTCAGAAATAATAAGAACTTTTTGGAATGATCTGGAACATAAATATTCTGAAAATTCCAAGGACTTTCTGGGAGTTACTGAAAGCTCCAGAAAAAATGAAAAAGAAGGTTCTGAAATTTTCCGGAGTATTGAATTTCTTAAATATTTGAGACCTTCTAGAAGTTTCTGGACGCTCCAAAAAGAAGATGCAATATTATGAAACATTATCTTCTTCTTTTTAGCATAACGTCCCAATTGGAACAATTGCTAATTTTGTGGAAATTACTGAATGTTTCAGAAAAAAAAGTAGAACGTTCTGGAATGTTCTGAATTAATAAACTTCTTTAATTTTCGAGAATTTTCCGGAAGCCTCTGGAAGTTCTCTTACCCTCAGCATAGTTTTGCTAGGTACCCGCGAGTTTACTACTCGGCTGTATGCGCTCCGAACATTAATTCACGGTGACTGAAATGAAATGAAATATTCGCAGTTCCTGAGAAGCTTCTAGAAGTTTCTTACCATTCCAGCGATGAAAACCCTGTAACAGTTAAAGGTGTGAACTTGGAAGTATACTTTCTGGCGTTTTTCATTTCTGAATACATGATAGTATACTTTCTGGCGATTCTGATGAGCCCTTTGCTGAATGAAATGTTTCGCATATTTACAATGGCTTCTGAGGAAACTTCTGGAAATTGTTATTTCAGAATGCTCAAATTTTTTTTTGAGGGATGAACATTTTCTAAATCTAAATTAAGGAGATCAAAAACGGCAAGGTGTTGTCTATCTGTCTTCCCGTCACGCTTAGCAAACCAGAACGTCAATGTAATTCGAGAGGTTTCTGTTTCAAATATGAAGACATTTTTCTAACCTTCCTGGGCAAATAGGAAGAAGCAGAAGAGAAGAACAATATTCTAGAACATTGCGTATGACCCGGAGGCATGAAAATACTATTTATACAAATGTTCCAAACATAATGAAAAATTCTCGGCTTGGAATACAAAAAAACTACACCAAGAAGAAAAATAAGTTTCTGAAACATCCTAGAATATTATTTGAAGGAATCCACCCGTCTGCTATGACGTCATTCATTGGAATCCAACATCTGAAACTGCACAATGCTTACATTTATTTTAACTACGAAGTGCAACTTTCGAAAATATCTCATTCCATAAAAGCATATTTTGCAAATCAAAAACAAAATGCACTTTTATGAAGGAAAACACTTCTCATAGCTATGAAATGCATAATTGTATAGTAAAATAACTGGAAATGTGCTTTACAATGATGTTTCAGTCATTTTGCATAAAAATAAACAAAAATAAAAGCTAATCCCATTTTCCAACATAAGCTCTGTTCAAATGTTGGGCCTCTCTTTGGATGCCATCTTGGATACACAACTTGATGCACAATCAAGAGGCCATCTTGGATACACGATATCTTGGATCCTGTCAGTTCAACAGGGGTAATATAGGGCTGTCAGATACGTGAAGGAATCAATATGCTTTTTTCATTATTGGAAGAAATTTTCCGGAACTAAAACAAGAAAAATAATATATTCTAGGATTTTTTTTTTTTAGTTTTTATTTATGTGTATTTTAACTTAAATGCCAATTCTACACTCTATATTCTAGGTCATATTTCGAAGGAATGACAGGCGTATTTCAAAACTTTCCATAATGAATTAAATATTCGTAAACTTTTTGTTTCGTATTAAAGGAGATTTCTGAAACTTTCGTGGGCGAAGAAGTTGGAGAAGAGGAACGAGAAGAAGATAAAGATACGCATGTTTTTGGAATATTCTAGAACATTCTTTGATGTAGGAAATACTAAAAATGTTCGTGAATTTTCGATAAATAATGGAATAGGTATTTAGAAGCTTTGTGTTTCTGATTTAAAAAAATAGGAACATTCCTGTGAGAATCAGGAGATGGGTAATTCTTGCTGAGACCGGCCCACTATTTACACCTTGTCTTCAAAAATGTTTAAGGTACCGATTTTCTGAAAGCCCTCGCCTAAAAAGTAAGAAAAATACATTTGGTTACTCAAATTAATGGACCCCCCGTTAGTTAGAGCCACAGCAATTTTTGCAGACCCCTCGATTTTGGTCAAATGGTGGCTCACTTAAACCGTTATAACTCGAAAGTTTCTCCAACAACCACCTCAAAACGAATTATTGTTGAAAAGAGGAAAGATAGAGCTACTATTTAGAATAATAAAAAATTGCCATATTGATTTTGGCCGCCATCTTGGATTTTTATACGAATACATTTTTTCACCATGAGGGCAACCACCGATTTTCAAAATTTTTGCATCAATTGAAAGCTGGGACATTTATACATAACATATCAAAAAATTAGAGATGTCTTTTTCTTCTTTCAAAAGTTATCTGCAGTTTTGTAAATTAAGCCACGTTTTCTCCATACATTTCCATGCGCACCGGCAAAGACCTGCAACAGCATCCGAGTTTACGTCTGCATGTATACACAAAGGCGCTTGCCGCAAAATTTGACCAAATCGTAGGTTCGTTTCCGTTTTTGACTGTTTCTCAATGATGCGGGCATTGTTTTTATAACTTGTTTAGTGTTTTGAAAAGCTTAAAACTTCAGCTTTCCTTTAGTGGGTTCAGAATTTTAATTCGTGTTCGTAAACACTGCGGAATAACGCTGCATTTATGTAAACGGTCGGCACCGGGTCCAGTGCGCAAAAATGGCATGATTTACGAAACGGCAGATAACTTTTGAAAGAAGAAAAAGACATCTCTAATTTTTTGATATGTTTTGTATAAATGTCCCAGCTTTCAATTGATGTAAAAATTTTGAAAATCGATGGTTGCCCTCATGGTGAAAAAAATGTTTTGGTATAAAAATCCAAGATGGCGGCCAAAATCAATATGGTCGACCCAATTTTTTATTATTCTAAATAGTAGCTCTATCTTTCCTCTTTTCAACAATAATTCGTTTTAAGGTGGTTGTTGGAGAAACTTTCGAGTTATAACGGTTTAAGTGAGCCACCATTTGACCAAAATCGAGGGGTCTGCAAAAATTGCTGTGGCTCTAACTAACGGGGGGTCCATCAATTTGAGTAACCAAATGCATTTTTCTTACTTTTTAGGCGAGGGCTTTCAGAAAATCGGCACTTTAAACATTTTTAAAGACAAGGTGTAAATAGTGGGCCGGTCTCAGCGAGAATTACCCAGATGAAATCGAAGATTCATGAACATTCTCGAACATTCTTCGTAGAAATCAAACCAATAACATACATGTTCGAGTATTTTTCACAAATAATAGCATATTTAAAAACTTTCTGTTTAGAATTCGGAGAAGTTTTTGGAGCCTTACATTGCAAAGAGATTAAGAAGAAGGAAATTCAAGAACACTTAAGAGGAATAAATATGGTTTCTGAATTAAGTTGTAGATAAGCGAAAAATACATACCAACATTTTTAAGCCATCGTCATAATTCTCGGGCTTGTGAAAACGTGGCTAGCCACGTCGGGTCAGCTAGTTTGACATAAACAATTCAGCTTCGAGGATTGCTATCCATGCGAAACCTAACAAGCTTTGGTGGGGTTTTTGCTGGAAATGATTCAATCTCTGGCATTCCATTCTCAATAGTTTTAGACATAGTCTTGGTGCTCAGCGATTTTATCGTTTTCAATGTCATATTTTATTCGTATTTTTATTATTGTAGCATTTTCCGAAATCTAGGAACTGCAATAGTTGTTAAATGCGTAGCTGCTGGCACTCAATTACTTTGCTGTACGACTTCTGAAGGTGTCTCAAAATGGTGCTCAACGAAGGAAGGCCTAGATTAAGCATACAACTCTTCATAATCCTTTCTATCTCCCGTAAGATATAGATATGCTCCGATGTTTTTTGTTTCAGGTGTGCAACGAGCACCTTTGACACTAGACTTTCTTCAGAACATTCTTAACCCCGTTTTGTATAGCTTCTCTTATAACTGCTTTTACCATGGATGTAAGTGGTAGTCTTTTGAGCAATTCCAATAACTTTTGATCATCGTCTGTTTCTAGGGTATCGCGCTACTTGGGCGGTGGCTTCTATATTCGTCTGTTTTCCACTATAACTCAGTCAATTTTGAACCAATTGACTTGAAATGTTGTACACGGGTAGATACTATACCTATCTCACCACATTCCAAAAGTTGTGTCAATTCTTTCAAAATTGACTGAGTTATGGAAAGCAGACGAATATAGAAGCCACCGCCCAAGTGGCGCGATTCCCTACAACCATTGACTCAGGGGAGGAGAATGTGCCTCTACTGATATCAGGTCTTGGTAAATATCTTTGGGTTTCCGTTGCAGTGTTGCGTGTTGCAGTCATTAAGACAAAAAGTTGGAGGGGTTGTATACTAGACACGACCGCATGTCTGACGTTGAATAACGTCCGTTTATGCATTAGTTTCGGAAAGTATCTTTAATAAAGACAAATCAATCAATTAATCAATCATTAGTTTCGGTTATTGAATGCTGTATTAACATTGATAAAGACTGTGATGTGAAATTTTGGTTTGGTTTAGTTTGATTGTAGACGGCAATTGATAGTGGAGTTTATTATTTATCATTATTTTCGATCCGATTCATTCCTTATAAACTTTGCCGTTCAATTTGAATAGGTCGTAAGTTTGCTGGGTTTCCTATACAGATAAGACCTATTCAAATCGAACGTCAGAACTATTTAAACCTGTGTACTAGCCCAGCACTAGGTTTTCTTGGTTCACCATTTATGGGCAGCCCAGGTACTGGTAGTCGTAACTAGTTTCTCTTTCATAAACTATGTTGTTGCTCTCGAAATACAATGAGTCAATTTGTAGAATAATTTCAGCGGGCCAACTGTAGTTTGCTAGACCTTTGAATTTCTTTGGATGCTAACAGGTAATTATTTTGCGAAGAAAATTGATGCAGATTTCAAATCCTCTCGCATAATTTCTCCGCTTTTGCAGGTTTATATAAAGAAATTTAGAATGGACGCGACAAGATTTGTTCCGCGTAGTAGTCAGTTTTAAAATGTTTCCATAAACGAATTTTTCAAAACTATTTAAAAATCTTTACCTATAACAGAATTGTTTTGGTAACCGTTCATTTTATAAGAATTTAAACAGATGCAATCTAACAGATCATTCAAAAATGCAAATCATGAGGCTTTTGCTAATTGGTGGACTGGAATTACCAATATGTAATTATATAACTAAGAATTTCTAGATATCATACAGTTTTCTTCTAGATTATGTGGCAAAAATGGACATAGAAATGTTTAATTTTTGCGGACACAACACACATTAAAATTTGGCTGGGAAATATAAAGGATGCTACAACAATCTAATATATTTCCACTACTCCGCTTGCAAAGTTTATGCTACGGTCGGTTTTGACATATTTGTGACCCGACGCGTCGTCTAACACAATTATTCGATTCACTCTTGTGAGGAACATTTTTGAAGCCCTTAGTGAGGCTGTTGTATTTTATTTGTTGTACAATAATCGTTCAACTGTTGCATGTGGTGAAAATCGGTAGCTATGCCAACCAAATCCAGAACGGCATCGGTGGCGTTGATTCCGATGGGGGTTTTGCGATGGCGATGCTGCGCAAATTCGGGGCAAAAGAAAGCCCTCGTTGTTGCCGCGCACCAGTTTGAACTGGCTGATTGCTCCACTGGCGCCGCATACAACGATATGAAGGAGAGCGTAACAGCCGACAGCCACCGCGCTCGGCTTGCCAAAGCATACTGATGGAAAACGCAAACGGAGAAACTGGCTCGCTCGCCTTATTCCCTCGACGGGTCAAGAAAGAATGATGGAAGATGAGAAGAAGCAGTTTGCTTTTATACGGCACAATGGCCTGGCTTCCCCTCTCGAACGTGACTGGTTAAATGTGAGGGGAGTAAAATTCAACGATGCCATACAAATTTATATGCAATAATTTATTATAGCGGAGTATTAAAATATACTAAAACTAGCTGACCCGACGTGGCTAGCCACGTTTTCACAACCCCGAGAATTATGGCGATGGCTTAAAAATGTTGATATGCATTTTTTGCTTATCTACTTTATTCAGAAACCATATTTATTCCTCTGAAGTGTTCTAGAATTTCCTTCTTCCTAATCTCTTTGCAATATAAAGCTCCAAAAACTTCTCCGAATTCTATACTGAAAGTTTTTAAATATGCTATTATTTGTGAAAAATACTCGAACATGTATGTTATTGATTTGATTCCTACGAAGAATGTTCGAAAATGTTCATGAATCTACTATGCCATCTCCTGATTCTCACAGGAATGTTCTTTATTTTTTAGAATTAGAAACAGAAAGCTTGTAAATATTCCATTATTTATCGAAAATTCACGAACATTTTTGGTTTTTACTGTATCAGAGAATGTTCTAGAATATTCCAAAAACATGCGTATCTTTATCTTCTTCTTGTTCCTCTTCTCCAACTTCTTCGCCCAGGAAAGTTTCATTATTTTCTTTTAATTCAAAACAAAAAGTTTACGAATATTTAGTTTTGCAATACGCCTGTCCTTCCTTCGATATGTGTTCTAGAATATATTCTTTTCCTTGTTTTAGTTCCGGAAAATTTCTTCCAATAATGAAAATAGCATATTGATTCTTTTAAAGAATATTCTAGGATGTTCCAGAAATTTATTTTTCTTCTTGGTGAAGTTTTTTTTGTATTCCAAGCCGAAAATTTTCATTATGTTTGGAAAACTCTTGAACATAAATAGTATTTTCATCCCTCCGGGTCATACGCAATGTTCTAGAATATTGTTCTTCTCTTATGCTTCTTCCTCTTTGCTCAGGAAAGTTAGTAAAATGTCTTCATATTTGAAACAGAAACCTCTCGAATTACATTGACGTTCTGGTAGAAAAGGAGTTTCTTCGAATTCAATTCTTTGACTTCGATTCGACTTGAATCTCGAACACTCAGATTATATCATGCTGGCCTCACCGAAATATACGTGAAATATTTCAGTCAAACTTTGCTAAGCGTGACGGGAGCACAGATAGACAACATGGATTCACATGCGTTTTTGATCTCCTTAATTTAGATTTAGAAAATGTTCAACACTCAAGGTAATTCTTGAGCATTCTGGAATAACAATTTCCAGAAGTATCACCAGAAGCCATTGTAAATATGCGAAACATTTCACTCAGCAATGGACTCATCAGAAGCGCCAGAAGGTATACTATAATGTATTCAGAAATGAAAAACGCCAGAAAGTATACTTCCAAGTACACACCTTTGACTGTTACAGGGTTCTAATCCCTGAAATAGCAGCAAACTTCTAGAAGCTTCTCAGGAACTGCGAATTTTTCATTTCATTTCAGTCACCGTGAATTAATGTTCAGAGCGCATACAGCCGAGCAGCAAAGTCACGGGTATTTAGCAAAATTATGCTGAGGGTAAGAGAACTTCCAAAGACTTCCGGAAAGTTCTCGAATATTAAAGTAGTTTAATAATTCAGAACATTCATGAATGTTCTTTTTTTTCTGAAAATTTCAGTAATTTCCACAAAATTAGCAAGCTGAGAAGCATACTTTGTTCCAGTTGGGACGTTATGCCAAAAAGAAGAAGATGCTTCATAATATTGCATCTTCTTTCTGGAGCGTCCAGAAACTTCTAGAAGGTCTCGAATATTTAAGAAATTCAATACTCCGGAAAATTCCAGAACCTGCATCTTCTTTTCTTCTGGAGCTTTCAGTAACTTCCAGAAAGTTCTTGGAATTTTCAGAATATTGATGTTCCAGATCATTCCAAAAAGTTCATCTTATAATTTCTGAAGTGATGCAACTATGGTGAAACATTTCAATGAAACATTTCAAAGCGTGACGGAAGGACAGACAACTCTGGGCTTTTATATATATGATGTTCCAGAAACTTATTTTTCTTCTTGGAGAAGTTTTTTTTTGTATTCCAAACCGAAAATTTTCATTATGTTTGGAACATTTGTATAAATAGTATTTTCATCCCTCCGGGTCATACGCAATGTTCTAGAATACAGTTATTCTCTTCTGCTTCTTCCTCTTTGCCCAGGAAAGTAGAAAAATGTCTTCATATTTGGAACAGAAACCTCTCGAATTGACGTTCTGGTAGAAAATGAGTTTCTTCGAATTCAATTCTTCGACTTCAATCTCGAACACTCAGATCATATCATGCAGGCCTCACCGAAATATACGTGAAATATTTCAGTCAAATATTGCTAAGAGTGATGGGAGGACAGATAGACAACACCTGGATTCATATGCCGTTTTTGATCTCCCTTATTTAGATTTAGAAAATGTTCATCCCTCAAGGAGATTCTTGAGCATTCTGGAATAACAATTTCCAGAAGTTTCCTCAGAATCCATTGTAAATATGCGAAACATTTCATTCAGTAATGGACTCATCAGAATCGCCAGAAGGCATACTATCATGTATTCAGAAATGCAAAACGCCAGAAAGTATACTTCCAAGTACACACCTTTAACTGCAACAGGGTTTTAATCCCTGGAATGGTAAGAAACTTCTAGAAGCTTCTCAGGAACTGCGAATATTTCATTTCATTTCAGTCACCGTGAATTATTGTTTGGAGCGCATACAGCCGAGCAGTAAACTCGTGGGTATTTAGCAAAATTATGCTGAGGGTTAGAGAACTTCCAGAGACTTCCGGAAAGTTCTAGAAAATTAAAGTAGCTTAATAATTCAGAACATTCCAGAACGTTTTTCTTTTTTTCTGAAACTTTCAGTAATTTCCACAAAATAAGCTGAGAAGCATGCTTTGTTCCAATGGGGACGTTATGCCAAAAAGAAGAAGAAGATGTTTCATAATATTGCATCTTCTTTCTGGAGCGTCCAAAAACTTCTAGAAGGTCTCGAATGTTTGAGAAATTCAATAAACCGGAAAAATACAGAACCTTCTTCTTCTTTTCTTTTGGAGCTTCCAGTAACTCCCAGAAAGTTCTTGGAATTTTCAGAATAATGATGTTCCAGATCATTCCAAAAAGTTTGTCTTATTATTTCTGAAGTGATACAACTATGGTGAAACATTTCAATGAAACATTTCAAAGCGTGACGGAAGGACAGACAACTCTGGGCTTTTATATATATGATGATTATTATTAGCCATTTCCAAATCAGTATATAGGCTTAGGATTAACCAATATTATAATGTTTAGTAAAGATTGACACTATATAGTACAAACGTCATGTATTTTCGACCAAAATTTCTAAAAATTACAGATACCTATTTGAAATTCTAAAATTCTTATTGAATTTTGGCAACGCTGGTTAACATTTTCATTTTCTAGCAAACCTGCCATTTTTCAAAGTTGAAGAAATTTTAAGCAGATTGATTATGCGCGCATACGTTTATGCTTTTGTCACCGTATCTTGAATTTAGAATAGATTCGACATCAAGCGGTTAAAATATTCCCAGTTGTTGCCATGCCCATTCGCTACCGCACTGGGAAAATGCTAATAAGCCACCGCCGCTGCTGCTAGGTTGCTGGCGGTGCTTTCTAGTGGAATTCGAATCAACTCTTACGTGGAATTTTAAATTGTAGCCCTAATAAGGGCTGTTTAATTTCGATTTCACAAAACCAAACCGCGTTGCTGCCGTGTCGTCAGCGCCCATCCGCTTCCGAACTGGGGAAATGATAAATTATTCCACCACCGCCGCTGCTGCTCGGTTGTCGTCGGCGCGTCCGTTCGTCCCCCGCAATCGACAGCGTGAAAATGTGCTGTGAGAATGCTGAGCGAAAATACAAACCGAGCTGTGCTCCATCGTCTCTGATCCGGTGAACGACTCCGCTCGAGCTGCCGCGTGCGAAGACGCACCGCACCGACCACCGCGCTCGGCTTGCCAAAGAACACTAAATGAAATCGCAAACAGAGCAAACTGCAAAGCTCTCTGCCGATGCGTTCCCCTCGAGGTGTTGATGAAGAATGAAGGAAGAGGGGAAGAAGAAATAGCTTTTATACTGCCAGGCGCTCGACGGAAAAGTCCAAAACTGCGCTCGAACGTGATTGGCTGGATAAAACATGGGTTCACTTTTCCTAAATTTTCAATAGCTCGCTGTTGAAAATCAATAGTTGTTATTAATTGACATAATTGCTGGAAATATTTGCGTCTGATCGGTGCTAAAATTTTTAAAATTCGTTCATAAATGACTGAGTTATTATCGTTCAAAAGCTGACCACTTTTCGTGACGCGGCCGATTTTTGGTTTTTCTGAAGTTACACCCCGATATGTTGCCGAAGGACGTTATTCAACGTCAAAACTTCCTGTTTCTATGCCGGTTATCGTTACGAACGAGTCCGGACAGATGTGCCGTATAACTAATGTAATTCTTGATCAAAAGTTTTTAAAATCTCATTTCCACCAATGTTGTTAGGTATATGATTCCCTTTGACTTAACGCTGACCAACAGTAAGGTCATCTTCAGTGCCTCGTACTTAACTCGACTCAAGTACGATACACTGAAGACGACCTCACCTCGATTTTCAACTGATTGAATCAAATAGTGGAGCTGCTGAAGCTGGGAAGCACAGTATGTCCCAGTTGGGATATTACTCCAAAAAGATACTACTGCGTAACGTTACATATTTTGGAAACAAGTAAACTTCCTTAAAAAGAATTTCATTTTCGACCAACCAATTCGACACCCGAGCCGCCCATTGGAATCAACCATCGAAAACAACACCGTGATTGCAGATCGATTCCAATGGTGCCAACCAGCGCAGCGCAGTGCATGATGATAGTGCACCCCAGCCGGCGCAGCAGCGCGACAAAATAAATCCATAAAGCGAAACGGTTATTATCATTATTTTTCTCCGGTGCGCAGCATGATTTCAGCACCCACCGTTGCACCATAGGAGTGCGGCAGCAGCGCACCAAGTCTCGGCTAATTAATGATGCAGTCATGAAAGTAATAAGGATTAATTAAATTTTATCTGATGACGACACGGAGATCCAGTGCAGTTGGGCGGCAGGCCGTGTTGCGGATATTGGAAAGAAGAGGCATTGAGCCAATCCAATTGAGCCCAATAATGGGGCATAATTGGGATTGCGAAGAAGCAGCCGAAATCAAGTCGAACGGAATGGAACCGAGAATCGCAATGCTCACGATTTGGCTTTAAATTGTAATTAGAGAATATACCTAATTAAATGGAAGATTTATTTCACTGAATGAAAGTTACTATTTGGTGGAAAATATGGGCAGCATTTTTAATGCGCCCATAAACTGAATCATCGTGAACACGTACTTTTGTTAAAAAAGAAATGCAAAGTTTCAGGTTCGTAATCAAAATCAGATGACAACATATTGGTACCATTTATTGGTCCATATAAAATATCCGGTAAGCGCGCAGGTTATAGCAATACTGCGCTGCTCAGACGACGACTCAGAGGTGCGACGGCGAATGAGAACAGTTGAAGAACGAGAAGAACTCATCATGGGCGAGAATGATGCAAAACCGTACGAGGGCGACTGAGGCACGTTATAGACAGGCACGGAACAGGCAGAACTCAGTCTTCCGGAGGAATAAGCGTCAGCAGGAAGAACGAGATCGCCAAGCGATGAAAGAACTGTACCGCGCTAAGAACACATGAAAGTTCTATGAGAAGCTGAACCGCTTGCGCAGAGGCCTTATGCCACAAGGCGACATGTGCCAAGGCAATCACGCGAATCTTCTCACGAGCGAGCGTGAGGTGGTCGAGAAGTGGCCGCTGGAGCAGATCAACTATCAAGCGAGCTTCTAAAATACGGTGAAGCACTGGTGAAAGCACTAGACTGGGTCATTACCAAGATTTGGGAAGAGTAGAAGGAGAAAATACTGGTGGAGTGAATGGAAGGTATTGCGTGTCCCATCTACAAAAAGGGCAGCAAATTGGATTGCGGGAACTACCGCGCGATCACACTATTGAACACCGCCTACAAAGTACTCTCCCAAATTTTATGCAGCCGTCAGCTATTGCAAAAGAAATCGTGAGGCAATATCAGGCTAGATTCATTGGTGAACGGAATTCTGAACCCGAGTAAGACGTTTTCATGAGTGATTCAAGTGGCGAGAAAAGATTACTGTAATATCTAACGCCAGTATTGGTAAAAAAGAAACGGCACTGCATTGCAGGATATGATGAAAACACATTCAAAACGTACCCAGATGATGAATTTCCAATGCATTTCCGAGTGCCCCGTGAGCAGTTCAAACATCTTGTGCAAAAGCGCAAGAGAAATGACCAGTACGCAGGCTTCCCAAAAGTACCGCATCATGATAGCATTTTGATGGCTGTCACACTCTTATTCCCATGACAGCCTTGTGAATGCATGGTTCATGACAGCCCACAGAATAAAACTCATGCTACCTACAACATCACTGTCGGGAACTGCTCACACCGTCTGCTTTCGCCGTGCGTTCGTTCGCCGATAACAACCTCGGCTCTCACCCAAACCGTCTCTCGTTGGCTGGACACGAAGTGACGAAAATCGCTACGCTCGGCCCGAGCATTTTACTGTTGAACGTGTCGAGTATCGTGGTATATCCCACGCTCAAAATTATCGATGCGTTTCATGTATAATGTATTTTTTCAAATAGAGAATATGTACCTGTAAGTCTTATTCTAGTAGAGTATTTGGCATACTACGTGGTAGTATTTACGGCATGGTACGTAAATATTTGGATAGAACTGAAGTGTACCCAGCTAACCATCACGTGGATCTAATTTTATGATATTTTTAAGCAAGTTAAAGATTTGTAAAGCTGATTATCCGGATATGCTATGTGTAAGCTGCCGTGTAATATGTAACCAGTATGGTGCCGGGAATTTCGCGCGAAATAGTTATTTATGCAACAAGTTGCAAAATGATGATTTTTTCAGCACGAGTCGTACATTTATCCAACGAGGCTTGCCGAGTTGGATAAATACGACGAGTGCTGAAAAATTCGAGTTTTGCAACGAGTTGCATACAAAGTTTTTTGCAATTGCGAAAAATACTCATTCAGGATGATCTTCTTAGCTTCACAAACATGAAATCAGGTAGAACTACGTGGAAACTCTCATGCACGACAGCGCGACTGTTATGTTTGATCAGGTAGGCTATGGCGTAGTAGGTGTCACAGATTTTCATTCTTCCGTCGTCATCAAACAGCAGTATGGACAAGAAAAGCGAGTTTCAGCTAGTGTTTCTATGCCTGATCTGCACCAAACTAAATTTTCCTGATTCGGACGAGTGCTCAGTGGATGTAGACGTAACAGCTGTACCAACGGAAAATGTGCCAGTTAGTGAAAAGTGTGCGTAAGGAAAGGTGCCGAAAAGTGCTACTTTTCGGTTCTCAAAAGAGTGCCGAAAAGTAGCACTTTTCGGCACTTTTGCTTTAGTGAAGAAAAGTAGGCCGTTATATGATTGCTACCGCGACTGAAAAGTAGGGAAATAAGCAACGCAATTGCAAAAAATAAATTTCAAATTTTACTTACGTAAAAGCTCAACAATTACAAGATCACGCACATAAAAACTGCTGCTGTGACGGTTGTGATGCCGCCCATTTATCGATTAATAGGATCCGCATTAAGTGAGGTCGCTTAAAACTGGATGTCACTCAGTTGAAGATGTAAAGCGTATTTGTAGCAACTACTTATCGGAAGTTGGGAAGCGAATCAGCAATTTTCTGTAAGATAATTCATCAGCCTCATGACCTGGCGAAACATCTTCTTGCACGAAAAAAAAACAATTGAGTCTAGAAGCAGCACAATACAGCTGAAGAATAGAAAAAAGGAGCAAAAATAAAAATTGTCGATATTTTTGTCATTCGCCTGCGCCTTCAAACTATCTGCTCTACAACTACGTTTTGACATTTTGTTTTTAATGAATGGCCATTTATTCTCATTAGACCGATCATGGTAGATTCTGAATTTGGCTTTGAATCTTTAACGACGTGTGTGTTTTACGAATTGGAATCCGTTTTGCTGAAAAACTATCCTAGCTACCGCGTTTTATGGTAGGTACCAAATGCAGGTACCGTAAGAACCTTTCAAATGTCTTTTAATTTTTTCAGCTTCCTCAAACAACCTACGTTGAGTAAATATGTACACTCATTGCACAATTATGGGTCACACAGAATTATTAGTCACTTTCTACTTTATTAGATAAATACTAATTCATTGCAAGCTTTTGTTAGCCATTGTCATTTTTCGTTGATGAGTTGATTTGTTTTGTGTCACTATACGTATCGCACACGGGCTTATACGTCAAAACATACATATTTTCAGTAATTTTTTGTCCGGCGTAAAACCATCTGTCAAAGTAACGCTTCGATTGTGAACATCAGAAAGTGCGTGCGCGGCTTTCGTAAGCTCTGTAAAGGCGAGCGTTAGTGATTTTCAAGTGCGAAATGGTATCGTCACCAGAACAAAGGTATAATTTACGATCTTAATGTAGAAATTCATGTGACTGCAGCTAATTAAAGCTTATTTCAGGCAAAATTTAAATGACTCATTATTGTGACAAGGAACACCGAAAATCACACAATTATGGGTCACTTTTTGTGCAGCATAATATTGACAGTTCTGCGTACATGGGCATTGCATACTTTTAGGCGTTTATCAGTGGTTGTGTTGGAGATTTTGTCCCAATTTTGAAAAATTGATAACAAATCGTGAAAACACGCTTCGTGAAAAGGTTTGAGACCAGTTTTAGATTCTACTATAATTGATCTATCAAGAATAAGTGACCATTCATTAAAAAAATAGACAAAACATTATTGTTCAGCCGATTCTTCTTGAGTGATCCATAAGTGATCCATAATAGGTAACAAATTGACCCATAATTGTTACACAGCCAATTTTGACCCATAATTGTGGTTTTCATTATTCACCAATATTTCAGTAATTTTTACAACCTAAAGTGAATTTTACAAGCAGATTTTTTTATAAAACAATAAAAAGGAGTTTCAATGAAGAGAATATAAAATAAAAATAATGAAAGTGTTATTTTTATATGAAAAACGATTCATAATATGAAATGATTGTTCCTTGAGTGACCCATAATTGTGCAATGAGTGTATATATATGAATACGCATCTGAATTTTCATAGTGTAGTAAGTGATATGGATTTTAAGCAATCAGTCGATGCATGGATTTCTTTTTTATCTATATACAGTACTTTTTGCGATGGTTCATATTATCTAGGTATTTATTTTGCCAAAACTCATATCTCAGCATCAAGTATTTGGGTAGTTTTTAATTACCAGAAGTAAACACATTTAACTAGCATGTTACAATAATAGCACAAAGTACAACTCTGTTCACTCTTTGATAATGGCAAATGGCGTCTAATCTATCTACAGTCCACAAAGTGCTATCCCATATCATCTTCCATCTATCAGCTGAAGTAAATGAGTGCCATGCCCCAACGTAACACCTTCAATGTGCCGATGCTGCCTTTACGGTGGCGAAGCGGGCTTCCCGGTAACAAAATGGACCTCTGAACGGTGCAGCCGAACTTCCTACGACGACGCGGGCCTTCTGGAGATGGAGCAGGTCTTCCGACGACAAAACGGCCTTTCGTCGACTTTCGGTCTTCTAGAAATAATCGAGGCCGCTCAAAATATTAGGTAGCTAGCGGATTCTACCTGGACACGATCTCGCGGGGAAACTTCTCGTACACGTGGGTGTTGGTTGTAACTTTTCGGCGCAACTTGCTGGCGCAATAGTCGGAATTGAACTGATTTCGCTCCCTGCAATGATATCGCTGAGGCCCCCTTTGGTGGCGATTCTTCCATCTTGAGGGCAGACGACTTTCATTGCGTCCGGTCGCCATCGATGCCACACCTTCGCTCGATTAACAAATTTCGCCACCCATTGGTGGTTCGTGTACGCGCCCCATCGCCGAAGCCATCGACCGATTGATTTTAAATTGATCGTTGTCTTCCTTCACAATAATTAGCCCTATTCCTCCACATCGATCAAAATTTAGTTATCCTTCGGTAACAACATCGATTGTACAGAGCTGTTACGTGAGAATGTAGCTTGCGAACCTCTGTGCTGTGTCGGAGTTGATTGTTTATACATGTGTATTGTTTTATATTTCGTGTTGTCTGTCAGTCCCGTTCTGTCAAATATGTCACACAATAGAATCAGTGAAAACAAGGCACAGAACGGGCGCGTATGGAGAGGTCGAAAAATGTCGATTTTGGCGTTACGTAATAAATGGATGCTGCCTAACACGAATAATCGGACGCAACAGTCGGGGTAAGATTTTCACAAAATTCGGTCAGTTTGTCTGCTTTCCTTTGAAAAGGAAAAGGGAAAAACAAAAACCCGTTTATGTTGATATGTTTTAAGTTCTAAAACTAAATATTCTAACGAACGTAATCATCAAGTTCTCCATCGGCCTGCTGCAAGTTCTTGTAAACTTCATAATGCACTGGTAGGATCTACTCCAGTAAGAGTCCCTAAATCCCTAATTTTCTTCAATTTTGTTGTACTTGGCGCCCTACTGGCTTAATATTGATCAGATATATTATGTATAGGACGCTAATAAAACCAGGTGTCCTTCACGAACATGAGACTTGAACTACACACTTAGATTTTTTTACAGTATTCGATAATTTTTTACCGAATTCTCAACAGCTGAACGTTCGGTAATCCGTTCGGTAATCGAAATGGGTACCGAATGTTCGGTAAACTAAATTTTGGAATGCTGTCAAAAATTACCGAATTTCTCCGGTAATCTGCGTTTTAGAATTACCGTAGGATTTCGGTAATTCAATGTTTACTTTATGATATTTTACAGTTTTTTCGGTACTTGTCAAAATAAAAGATGCGGGCTAGAGGGTTTAAATGTCATTATTCACAACATTTTTTTAGGTATACTGATGACTTTGTGAACAAATTTCGTCGATCTCATTAACTTTGTCCCGGAGTTGGCGATGAAGGCGAAGCGAATTTTCACTCCGTTTTACCTCGCAAACACCTATGCAGCAGCTGGAACAAAATGTTGATTATTTAATTGAGGGAAGGCAGATTAATTACATAAATGAACACTCACTCAAATGTCAGCAAATCGAACGCTCCGCTCCCCTGGGGGGCCGCGAAGCCAGTCTAGGGGGGCCGCGATGTTACCAAAAAATGATAAATTTTTATTCTATTTTGTGCAAATTATATCAATTTTTAATTTTGTATACCGCCAACCCCAAAAGCCACAATTTGAGGAACAAATTATCAGTATAAAACGCCTTCAGAAGAAAAAATTTTCGGCTGCGCCGCTATTTTTCAGCTATGATTGAAATTGAAAGTTCATGACATCATTTTTACGAAATGTGCGTGTCATTGATCGTCGAAAATCCCTCCCACAGTAAATTTGTGGCTACGTCACTGTACCCAAAAAACTCGGTTTCGTTCATTCAATTCATATTTTTTTTTCTAAAAATTTTCATTGGGCCGCGGATGTTTTGACAATTCTTCAAGGGGGTCGCCACCTCAAAAAGGTTGGGAACCACTGGACTAGAAGGTTTTTAGATAACACTAATTTTAAACTATAAAACCAAAATGAAAACTTCAACTTCCAGCAGTTTGACATTTCGAAATGTTGCTGGCAGCTTTACGGAATTTCGGTAAAGTAAGGTGAGATTTACAAGCTTTTCGGTAGTATTTCTTGCGGTATACTCTTGCGGTACGGTAATTCGACACCAACATTTCAAAAGGGCGTAACTGCTTTTGGAATCATCACCTTCTTTTAAAGCTGTGGATCATGTGTTATGATTTCCATGTTTTTCACAACAAGTACCAGATGGGAAAAACTCTCCTCTTTCCGACAACCACGGTGGTTTGAGTGTAAGGGAGGCAGTACGACCTACAGCTTTGAAAGAAGGTATTACTTCCAAATGCAGTTACGCCCTTTTGAAATGTAGGTGCCGAATTGTTCGATTTTACTGTAAGTACTGTAAATTATTTGACAGGAGATGCTGTCAATGAATCAAATTACAAACTAATCGGTAATAATATTACCGAACTTCTGTATAATGATGCATTTTTACCGGAAAACGGTTGTTTTTTCGCATTACCGAACTTTTCCAGCAAAATAATTACCGAACAACGAGATTGAATCTGAGTGTGTATGCTCGAGAAGGATTTGTAATACGTTAGAGTGTTCAAATGACGAATGCTAAGAACAAACTTTGGCTGAGTGCCATGCGTGCCATGCGAATGCAGCATCATGCAGAATCAATCAAAAGTCACCTAATTCGCAGTTTGATCCTTCTGGTAGTTTTTCGTTCGCCGATATTGCAACATAGTTGAGGGGCGACCCAAATTGGTATGCCGTAGGAGCATCGTTCCTGCCACATCGTCGTCTGATCTCCGAAAACAGGTTCTCCATACAATCTTGTAAAGCGTAATTGTTTTGAGAAGAGTACAGTAAAATTTCGATGAAAGCTTCTCCCAAAGCCATCGTAAAGCGTTGACGTTGAGCAGAAATCGTTCAAATAGTTGGATTTCCTCAGCTTTGCTATTAGGCTTTTAAATTACTGTCGAGCCTATAATATTTTATTTGTTTATAAAGATCTACATATAGACTGCTTTGGAAAAAAAAACATATTGTGGTGGGCGGGTATAATAGGTAATAGGACCGTAACTGGCTTTGAAATTGCTACTAAGCTAAAATGTACCTGTTTTGGATCGATACAAGTTTTGCTTGTACAAGACATGGTTTGCAGCAGTTGTTCGTCTTTGTCCACGGAATCCCAATGGCATGAGTTCTCAGTGATAGCTGCACAACACGGCTAGAAGTAATTATAATATTCTATTCAACACTGGATTCAACTGAAATTGATTGGACTCGTTTAAATGTTAAGTATAGTTAAAAGGGGAAGGAACTGATCTAGCACTGAGTTACGCTACGCATACAAAACTTCGAAATTTCTATTACAGATTTTGTGAGTTGTGGAGGTAGGGAGCTTAAATATGTCGAATTTTACGTTACGTAACATTTGAATTAATTTCAATAATCAATTAAACTTGTACCGTTGATCACAGCCTTGGAATTAAATATGTCGAATAGCTCGTCGTGAAACTCGATCAGAGAGCATGAGAAAAATGTGATTGCTAAGTCACAAGAGGAACAGAATGATATGCGGAGGTTTAACTAAACTGTCAATGCTGAGAAAAACTGCGGGAAAGACAAACTCCCGGCCGAGCTTCTCAAGCATGGTAGCGAGCAGCTGCTTCAACTGGAAGGAACTGACTGCTAGTTGGTTGGACGGTCTCATTTGCGTTCTATACAGGAAAGGCCATCGACTCGAATTCGCGAACTTCAGAGGAATTCCTAAATCAGCAAAAAAAAATTAATACTGTTTAACCGGCTAAGGCCGATTAAGCAATCCATCTTCGGCAAATATTAGGCGGATTTTCGTGAACGACGGATTAGATGTCCACCTTGCGGTAAATCGGTAAATTCTCGATAAATTTTGGAAGTACAACTTAAAGACACTTCACTTGTTCATTGATTTCAAGGCGGCGTACCTACGATTTAGTGAAGAGAAACGAGTTATGGCAGACTATGATCGAACATGGTTTTCCGGCGAAGCTGATTAGACTGATTCGTGCGACGCTTGACAGATTTAAATCTAGTGTACGGGTTGCGGATGAAGTTTCGTAATCGTTCATATCCATAGGGGCTGAAACAGGGGGATGTTCTTTCGAACTTATTGTTCAATATAACACTGGAAGGACCGATAAGGAGAGCAGGTGTGCAAAGGACCGGAACCATTATCACGCGGTCACATGTGCTCCTTGGCGATATCGACATCGGGCCGTGGAAGAGGTGTTCATACATTTTATAGGGAGACTGCGAAAATTGGACTTGAAAGATTAACATCACCTTACTTAGCTTACCAATCAGGCTAAGGCCGGGATGGCCTCTGCTGTACATAGTAGCCGTCTCCATTCCACTCGGTTCATGGCTGTTTGTCTCCAGTTCCGCACTCTGCGTAGGGTCCGCAGATCGTCCTTCACTTGGTCGACCCATCTAGCTCGCTGCGCTCCACGTCTTCTTGTACCGGTCGGATGACTCTCGAGAATCATTTTAGTCGGGTTGCTATCCGACATCGTGATGACGTGACCCGACCACCGTAGCCTCCCGATTTTCGCGGTGTGGACGATGATTGGTTATCTCAGCAGCTTGCAGCTCGTGGTTCATTCGCCTTCTCCAAGTCCCGTCTTCCATCTGCACTCCGCCGTAGATGGTCCTCTGCACGTAGGGTCCATGTTTCGTGCCCATAGAGGACTACCGGTCTAATCAGCGTTTTGTAGATGGTTAACTTCGTGTTACGGCGAAATTTATTCGATCGTATAGTTCTGCGGAGTCCAAAGTAAAAACAATTTCCTGCCACAATGCGCCTCTGAATTTCTCTGCTGATGGTGTCGTTTTCGGCGGTCACCAGTGAGCCCAAGTACACGAATTCTTCAACCGCCTCGATTTAATCACCGTCGATATACATTCGGGATGGCAGGCGCGCTGATTCCTCCATGGAGCCCTTTGCCATCATGTACTTTGTCTTCGACACATTAATGACTAATCCGATTCGTCTGGCTCACTCTTTAGTCGGATGTACGTTTCCGCCATCGTCTCAAATTTACGAGCAATAATATCAATATCATCAGCGAAACCAAGCAGCTGAACGGACTTCGTGAAAATCGATCCACTCGTGTTTATCCCCGCTCTCCTAATTACACCCTCTAAAGACCGGGTTCCCAACCGATGGTCCGCGGCCCCCTGGGGGCCGTGAAGCCAGTCTAGGGGGGCCGCGATGTTACCAAAAAAAAAGTTCAATTTTTATTCTATTTTGTGCAAATTATATCAATTTTTAATTTTGTATACCGCCACCCCCAAAAGCCACAATTTGAGGAACAAATTTTCAGTATAAAACGCCTTCAGAAGAAAAAATTTTCGGCTGCGCCGCTATTTTTCAGCTATGATTCAAATTGAATGTTCATGACATCATTTTTACGAAATGTGAGTGTCATTGATCGTCGAATATCCCTCCCATAGTAAATTTTTGGCCACGTCACTGTACCCTAAAAACTCGGTTTCATTCATTTAATTCATTTTTTTTTCTAAAAATTTTCATTGGGCAGCGGATTTTTTGACAATTCTTAAAGGGGGTCGCCACCTCAAAAAGGTTGGGAATCCCTGCTCTACAGCAATGTTGAACAGCAAGCACGAAAGACCATCACCTTGCCGTAACCCTCTGCGAGATTCGAAGGGACTCGAGAGTGTCTCTGATACTCGAACTACGCGCTTCACTCGATCCATCGTCGCCTTGATCAATCGTATAAGTTTATCCGGGAATCCGTATTCGTGCATAATCTGCAATAGCTGTGAACAAGTGATGTGTGGGCACGTTGTATTCGCGGCATTTCTGAAACACCTGGCGGATGGCGAACATCTGGTCCGTTGTAGCGCGTTCACCCATAAATCCAGATATTGCTTCACGAACTCTCTTGCAATCGGTGATAGACGGCGGCATAAAATTTATGAGAGTACCTTGTAGGCAACCAGGCCCGGATTAAGGATTGTGGGGGCCCGGGGCCCGAGCGGATGTGGAGGCCCTTCTGAGAGATGAGCAAAAATGTTTTTCCTTATTTTCGAACAGTATTTGAGCAATATGAAAAATAAAGCTAATGTTAGCAAGCAAAATAGGTTTTTGTGGGGGCCCGGGTCCCCCGGCCCCCTTAGATCCGGCCCTGTAGGCAGCGCTCAGTAGTGTGATCGCGCGATAGTTCCCGCAATCCAACTTGTCGCCTTTTTTGTAGATGGGACACATGATACCTTCCATCAACTCCTCCGGTAAAATTTCCTCCTCCCAAATCTTGGTAATGACCCAGTGTAGTGCTCTCACCAGTGCTTCTCCAGCGTATTTCAGTAACTCGCTTGGTAGTTGATCTGCTCCAGCGGCTTTGTTGTTTTTCAACCGGCCAACCTCCTCCTCAATCTCTTGGAGGTCAGGGGCCGGAAGTCTTTCGTCATGTGCCATACTCCTAAATCTGTTACCACGCCACCTTCGGTACTTGCAACGTCGCCATTGAGGTGCTCATCGTAATGCTGCCGCCACCTCTCGACAACCTCACGATCGCTCGTGAGAATATTCCCGTGATTATCTCGGTACATGTTGGCCTGTGGCATAAAGCCTCTGCGCGAGCGGTTCAGCTTCTCGTAGAACTTTCGTGTGTCCTTAGCGTGGTACAACTCTTCCATCGCTTCGCGATCTCGTTCTTCCTGTTGGCGTTTCTTCACCCGGAATACTGAGTTCTGCCTGTTCCGCGCCTGTCTGTAACGTGTTTCATTCGCTCTGGTACGGTGTTGCAGCATTCTCGCCCATGCTGCATTCTTTTTTCGTTTTTCAACTGTTCACATTCGCTGTCGTACCAGTCGTTTCTGTGATTCGGAGTCGCGAAGCCTAGTGCTGTAGCCGAGGTAGGTACTACCTATAGCGGATCGGATGTCCCTCCAGCCATCTTCAAGTGTAGCTTCGCCAAGCTGCTTTTCCGTTGGTAGGGCCACTGCTAACTGCTGCGCGTAGTCTTGAGCCACTTCTACGTTACTCAGCTGCTCGATGTTGAGCCGCGGCGTTCGGCTTCGACGCGTGGTGATAATTGTCGAAAGTTTTGAGCGCATGCATACAGCGACTAAGTAGTGATCCGAATCTATATTCGCACTGCGGTATGTGCGGACGTTGGTTATATCCGAGAAGAATTTACCGTCTATTAGAACGTGGTCGATTTGGTTTTCTGTTTGATGGTCGGGTGATCTCCAGGTGGCTTTGTAGATATCTTTGCGGGGGAAGAAGGTGCTTCGGACTACCATACCACGGGAGGCTGCAAAGTTTACGCATCGCTGGCCGTTATCATTCGATACGGCGTGCAGGCTGTTTCGCCCGATTACCGGTCTGTACATTTCCTCCCTTCCTACCTGCGCGTTCATGTCGCCGACAACGATTTTCACGTCACGAAGCGAGCAACCATCGTATGTTTGCTCCAACTGCGCGTAGAACGCTTCTTTCTCGTCATCAGGTCTCCCTTCGTGTGGGCAGTGGACGTTGATGATGCTGTAGTTGAAGAAACGGCCCTTAACTCTTAACATGCACATCCTTGCGTTGATCGGCTGCCACCCGATCACACGTTGTCGCATCTTGCCCAATACTATAAATCCTGTTCCTGTTCATTGGTGGTGCCACAGCTTTGGAAGAAGGTAGCCGCTCGATGCCCGCTTTTCCACACTTTCTGTCCAGTCCAACAAAGTTCCTGCAACGCCACGATGTCGAAGTTGCGGGGATGTAGTTCGTCGTAGAGTATCCTGTCACATCCTGCGAAACCAAGTGACTTGCAATTCAATGTTCCAAGTTTCCAATCCGTAGTCCTTCGTCGCGTGGGTCTTTGCCGATTGTATCGAGTCGTATTTTCTCCTATGTTATTCGCAGTGGGGATTTTTATGGGTGGCTTATAGGGCCTACGCCAACACTCCTGTCTCGCCGGAGGGCCATCGTGCCAGTTCTGTTTAACGTCCCAACCAACACTGGGACGACCATACTGATGGGGCTACCACCTTGGATCTAGCTGGGCGTGGTGCAGCGTTTCTTACTCAGCCGCTGGATGCCAGAACAGACGCTGTTTGAGCCGCACCTCCTTGGTGAACAGACGCTCGGATCGTACCTCCTCAATCTAGCTGAAGTCAGAAGGACAACAGTGTCCAGGCTGCACTTCCAGCTAAGCACACAACTCTTAGCTGGCGGTCTTTGTCATAGCTTTATCCGTGGAAGCATGAGGTAGGAACTTGTGAGGACCAGAGCTATGTTGGACGCTCTCCTTATCGACTCACCGTTTTGCAGCCCCTCGTTGTTTCGACTTTTGGTGAATTGGGACAAAATTGTCCTTGCTTCAAGTGATCTTACAATTGCTTGTAATTTCCCATATGGGACATTTTCCACGAAATTCCCATCCCGCAAAGAGTGGACATCTGGATATCTGGAAAGAAGTATTTCAGACGGCATCGTATGTTACATTGATGGATCCCTTCTCGAAGGTCCAGCAGGTGCTGGTGTTTATTCTACCTGATACTCTAAATATTCAGGGCGACTGGAAGGGATTGGCCCAGGACCGAGACCAGTGTGGCGAACGCTTTATTCGGCGAGAACTCACCGCTACGAATTGGAGCCTGTCAAGTATCAAGTAAGTATTGTAAACTGTCGCAAAAATATTTTCCCCGAAATATGACCAGGATGTTTCGCCGTACAAACGAAATGCGTTGTGTTGGAAAATGCTGTTCATCGTACCAACTCTATGATCGATTCCAATTCGAACATAATCAACCTCACTCAGACCTGTGTATAATGGATCACACTGCCAGACGGACATGTGGTCACGATTTTGATATTTTCCACGCCGATACAGAGAGACTATGCGGCGGTAAATCTCAGTTCTTTTCAAAAGCAAACGAAATGTAGCTTCTAATCAGATAGACATTTACAGCAAACCTTAACAAGTGGCTCTTAAAATACGAACCATTATGATGGATTGCACACTACTGTGCACAACGAGTCTCGCGGTCGGCACTATTTGAACCGTTCACTTTGCGGACGAAAAACAAAACGAACCTCAAACAGTTTACCAAATGATGATGACACACGATCATTTGGGTTCGCGCGCTTGAGAGAATTTCTAATCATTGTGCAAACATGTCGTTCGGAAATTACGAATCAACAATCAATATTTGCTCAAAAATATCCACCAAGCTCGGATGGATTCATGCCTAGTTTGACTCCATAACGAGAAACCTATCGCCGTGACGCGCCATTTGTTTATGACGCCAGCATTGGCACCTATAACGAAAAAGGCAAATTTCAATGCTTGAGAAACTGAAAAGTACCAACAAATACACATTTCGACCTTGCTTGGATGGCGCTATCCGGACAACAGTTTCAATTGGTTTTGCCAAGTGTTTATTAATTTATGCTGAACATCGTGTTGTTGGGTAGTTGACGAAAGTTTATTACCGGTCGTAAAAAAAATAATACGTGGTCATTTGAGCAATCAGATTGGTTTGAGGTGTTTCGCAATTGCAACGGTTTATCAGTAGAGGCTGATGTTTATATAAATCGTATCTACGAAGGGTTCGTAATTTCTAAAGCTTGTTTGAATTTCATGAATAATATGAATAAACTGTTTGCTCCTGTGAAGATAAAGAATCCAAAGCAGCTTTCCTTAGCACATTTGGTAAATACGCAGGTATACCAAAGGCAAGATCAATTTGGATGCGTCTGCGGCCATTATTTTTTATTCATAAGAACTTTGTGACACTTTTTAATTTTTCACAAGAATGTTACGCCGAAATTCAAGTTTGTCTCCTAGAAAATTCGCCTTGTGGTTTTTATACTACCAGAGCAGCCGTCACAAATTCCCGATCTTCAAACCGCCCTCAGAGATGCATCGTTACTAGCTCTTAATGAGTTCAAATCGTTTATAACTGGATCACGAATTAAACCTGCTAACCTCTCGACTCTAGTCAGCCCATTCTGTGCCTGCGATTTACTATCATTTGAATCGACTTCTGCCCCAAGTCTAGGGTTACGGCCCATTGATGGAACAAAGAATTAATAAAAATTAAAGCCAAGCAACTTCCGTATTTACGTTACCACCCAGCAAACAAAGAAGACGAAGACGACAATCAGTGGAGGGTACGCGAACGAAGTGGCGATCAACCTGTGCAGCATAAGAAGAAATTGAATTTTTCTCCAAATCTTTGCTCCAGTCTCTGGCTGGCTAGCTGGCTGCAGTCTGATCGGCGCGCGCGGTCCAAGGTGATGCAGGTCCACAGTCATGACCAGCATCACAACTTTCCTCGTGCCATTTGTTGGTTGGTACCCTACTTATCAGTGCAACTGACTGGCGGCGGCCACAGGCAAGTGCGCACAATTTGTACCTACTGTCTAGCGGGTCGAGTGTCGGGGTACCTATCGGTTTTCGCTCCCCGCCAGATAGAGGTAATGAAGTCCGGCGGAGGAAGTAAAACGACTTCAACGATGGCACGCCAGTGAAGTCTCGTTTTCAATTTTCTTTTATAATTTAATTTAATTTAATTTGATGGAAAAACGGCGCAGAAAAATAAATAAAATGGCTTGTTCAACTGATACGTCACTTAATGGAGCAGAGGTTCTCAAGCTTTTCCATCTAGCCGGAGGAAATTCCGTTGGACACGGCACCTCCCAGAATCAAAAAGACGCAGCTGATACCTTTTTTTGTCCCTTTTGACGTTTTGCCTTGCGACGTTTTGTCCCTATACCCTGTATTCCGTATCTCTTCTTCTGCTTCTTCTTTATGGCTCGACGTTCGCATTGGAACTTGGCCTGTCTCTCTTCAACTTAGTGTTCTTAGTGCACTTCCACAGTGATTAAATGAAGGGCTTTTCTTTGCCTGCCATTACATGAATTTGTACATTGTGTGGCAAGTACAATGATACCCAGGGGGAGTCGAGAAAATTTTCCTGACCGAAACGGGAATCGAGCCAGCCGTCTCCGGATTGGCGATCAATAGCCTTAACCACTAGGCTAACTGGGGACCCCCCGTACCTCCTGCATACACAACCTTTGCTCTACAAAGCGTGGGCATTCAAAGAGCACATGTTCCGTGGTCTCGTCGAAGTTTGCATTTTCCGGACATGCGGGAGAGCTTCCTTGTCAGAATCTGTGCAGATACCACCTTAAGCACCCATGGCCTGACAAAAATTGTGTCAAGTGAAAGTTCACCTCGCCGTGGGGTCTGCTCGTCCATTTATACATGCTCGGTATGAGCCTGTATGTCCATCTATCCTTGCTGGAGGAATCTCATTCCCTCTGCCTTTTCATCATAGACGATGAACTGGCGATCCGTCTCGTGCCTCTTATGCCGCGTCGCTCGAAGCACACTTCGTCCTCTGCCACCCGGCAACCTGTTTTCCCGGTCAAGGATAAGTTCAGCGTTCCGGAGCATGTCCGCACTCAGAAGATGTCCAAATTTGCGAAGAAATTCCTGGTTTGGCAAGCCATCCGCACGTGCGGGAAGCGGAGTGCACCTTTCGTGACCCAGGACACGATGAACGGACAAGTGTACATGAAAGAGTGCCTCCAGAAGCGGCTGCTTCCTTTCCTGAAGGCCCACAACGTCCCAACAATCTTCTGGCCGGATTTGGCTTCATGCCACTACTCCAAGGACGTGCAGAAGTGGTATGCGGACAATAATGTCAATTTCTGGCCGAAAATGTTCAACCCTCCCAACACTCCGCAGCTCCGCCCCATTGAGAAGTACTGGGCGATTATAAAGCAGCACCTTCTTAAACGACCTAAGGTAGTGAAGACAGTCGAGGAACTGAAGAAAGTATGGGTTTACATGCCAAAAACGGTTGATTCACAGGTTGTGCAGAATCTTATGGGCGGGGTTAAGGCCAAGGTGTGGGCATTTTCTGTATGGACTGTAAAAAAATACGAGTGAAATGGTAAAATGACGTTTAATAGTTATTTTTCAATCCCTGAAAATTTGATGGCAATCGGATGAAAATTCGAATTTTGCGAATCAATTTTGTGGGTGGCAATTTCATCGTGGACACCCTTTAGTGCTATGGGCATCATGCCCGCTAGCACACATATCGTGTCCCGGCGGTGTCCAGAAGACAGATAGGTCTGTATGCCGATTGATCGCCAGGAGGCTTCCCGAGTTTGGGCAGTAGAACCAATCTTTGCTTTTTCCACCTCTTCAGAATTTCGCCTCTATCTAGGCACATCAACGGAGTCCCTGAAAATGTCAGGGTTTGGCCGTCTTGGTAGTTACTGTCGGGGGATACCGTCCGGACCTGGAGCCTTGTTCAACTTAAGTCCCATGGCGCGGGAATAACGTTTCCACGATCTTCTACAGCTTCTCGGGGGAGCGTTCTGGGGGTGCTAGTGCGCCCTTCGTTTTGGCCACTATGTAGGCATCACCCCATGGGGATTGGATACCTGGCACAGATTTTCGAAGCACGCGGTGCCTTAATCTCTTTGTTCAGTGCCAGTTTAGCCATCCTGTAGGCCTCACTCCGCTCCATTAGCCTGTGCATGCCGGCAGGATCGACATTGACATTTAAAGCTTTTAACAGTGTTCGACATTCGATGAGAAAATCTTATTGGAATCGTATGGCGGTCGATGACCTTCGGTTGGGGCCGTCTTACTCCGTGTTCCACCCTGTATCGAATCCCAGATAGTCACTATGCATGTATCCATCGTCGACCCTCCAGTCCGAGCTAAGTTTCAGACCCGGGCTCCAGAAGGTCACATCAATGATGGACTCTGGACCGTTCCTACTGTAGATTTTTTTTGTCGCTTGTTCGCGACATCCACGTTCAGTCTAGCCATATATGGCTATAGTTTTGACTGCTTGTACATATCGCCGCTAGCTTGGTCTTATCCGCTACCTACCCAGTTCCTCGGGCTTATTCTGCGCGGCGTGTGAGGTGAGACGAGTCGAATGAGGTGACAAAAGTCGACTCACCCCATTTGATTTACATTAGTCGTCTCACGTCACGTGAGACGAAACCGTCCGTCTCACCTCACACGCCGCGCAGAATAAGCCTGCCTGTTATCGAGACGAATGCAGTATGTATGGATCTGATAGTAGGGCGATGTCTGTACTTGACTCCGAGACTGGCTGCCACAACAACTGTTGTGCGGCTTCACAGTGATTCAGGTTTTTCTGTGTAACATGCATTGTCGTCTGTTGGTTCGACCTCCTCGCGTGCCTGGACATTTAGGCCCACCCGTCGTGTGACCCTTGTTCATAAATAAGTGTGGCATTATGAACTTGTTGTTTATTAGCTTTAATGTCATCGCCTAAACGATTCCGGATTATATGTTCTACACGAATATTTCAAGAACAGTTGTTCTTTTTCGTGCTATGGATCCACAACCTGTGATTATAAAGAGTCTGATTAGGCTAGTTTGGATAGTGGCTACGGTTAGGATAGCTCTGATAAATCTTCGGGAAAATCGGACAAAAACGATTAATCTTACCTTCATAGGGGGAATTTCTATCTAGGTAACTTTTTGAATCCGGTGCTTGCTACCTTCAGTTAAAATGAAATAATAAACTCGCGTTTTATGCCTCGAGCATGTGTGATTATACACAACGCAATCGCTGTTACACTTGTCTCTGAACAAACTATCAGGCATATATGTGTTGTGTATCTTGCCAGAGTCTGGTACGTTTGGCATAGAAACGATTTTAGTAAATTTTATATCAAATGTATGATTGTTTACACAAAAACACTTATAGATTTCTTCAACATAGGTATAAAATCTGTCATTTGGACCGGTGTAGATTTTTGAAATCCTCAAATGCTGTTGAAATTTATGCACTTGGCAAAAATGCAAGAGCTTGGGGGCCTCTCGTAAACTTCAAATTATTGTCATTTTTTGAAAAAGTTTAGCTGAGGCCGGTTCTTTGAATGCGTTTCCAAAGATTCAGACTGAAATGAAAGAATCAACCTTTGACTACAACCTTCGGAAATTTCATTTGACAGGCATTAATGATTTCTTTTTCAAAATCTGATAATACTGTCGATTAATCTAAGTTGTTATCTGCATTAGTCGCTGTGTCAATTAGAGCTGAAAATAACCTTCGGTACAGCGCTTAACTCTTGGCTTAGGTGATTTACACAAACAGTTCCTGAATCCACATCATGGACTACAGCGGTATAGGTAGCTGTGTCGTTAACGATATTTTTTAAGCTTTTTCCTAAACAATATGTATTCACGCGATTGTTTTACATACAGAAATGAATGTATGCGTGAAAATATGCAATATATGCTGGATGCTTTACGGGTGATACACAAATTGTGTCACGCAAAAATCGACCTGTTTTATTTCCCTTCTCTCTCGTTTGTCGGGTGAAGATCACTGATCACTGCGTCCAGATTTTAGAACTATTGTGACACATATACCCTTTTGCTGTGAGGTACGCAAGTTATCTCAATAACATATTTGTCACTGAGATACCTTGGTATCGACTGAGCTCAAGACCATCTATTATTGATGAATAGAGATCCTTAGTTACAGTATGTGACTCCCCCATTCTGGCGAGACTAGCTTTATGAATCCAACCACGTTATTTCTCTTCAAAATAATCAAAATATCATTGAAATTGAAATAGGGTATTGTACCATTTGGGCAGGTGTACCTATTTTGGGCACTTGCCGCTATAACTAAGTCAATTTCAAACCGATTGATTTAAATTTTTGTACAGCGTTAGATACTGTACGTGCCTAACTCTGAACAAAATTTCAAATCAATCGGTTTAAAATTAACTTAGTTATAGTGGCAAATGCCTAAAATAGGTACACCTGCCCAAATGGTACAAGACCCTTTCGCTTTCCTATGTTGGTATTCTTATAATCTCGAACCAACAGCAAATAAGGTAGGTATTGCGAGCGTTTGGTATGTCCAGCATAAAAATGAGCGACGTTTTACCTTATCTGCATGTATACGCAGATTGAGCAATGGATAAAATATTTTAATTTTGAAAAGAATTTACTAAAAAATACCTATTTTGATGTTGATGTCGTTTCGGGATGATGGTGTAACACACGGTTTACAATTCATTATTTCCTCACAATCAAGAGATTCTGCCTGCTGTAAATGATTGAAACATGTAGTAGTGCATGAGCTAAAGCTGCAAGAATACTGATAATACTATGAGTTGTTCTCTGCTTAAAATGCCTAACGTACACATTTGCTTAAGGTGTCCATCATGCCCCTTTAAAGTAAGTTAGATTCATAAGACTAAAAAAGGAAACGAGGCGCTGGTAGAAGCACAAGAAATTATTTGCAGGATGGATTTTCCTGAGAATCATTTGTGTGTCATCCAAGATGCTATAAGCCACTACTTTGCACGACCACAGGTTACCATTCATCCTTTCGTCGCGTGGGTACTACAAAAAAGAACAGAAAATTAATCAAAGTTCACAATTTCATTGTTCATAGCTGATACCGTAAATCGGGGTATCATTGATCAGCGGGGTAACATTGTTCAAATAAGCATTTTACACTGTTGAAAATGCACAACAGAACATGTGCTCGATGAACAAATTTAGATTTGAATTATGAAAAGAAATCCATGTACTTCGGCATTTAACATTGAATCAGTTTCTGCTATCGAATGGTATATCGTTATCTGCTACCATTTAGCTTATTAAATGACATGCAGTTCATGGAAATTGAATTTCTTAAACATTTAAATAAATCGATTTGTCCCATAACTGTATTTCGTAACGCAATGAGATAGATTGTCAAACATTCATGCTTGGCGTGAATACTAGATACTATATGAGGTTGTAAATCACTGTATTACTTCAATATGATATCCTAGAGTTGGATTTAATAAACGAAACTTTCATGAAAATGCTCCTTTTCAATTAAATATACAATTTATTAAAAGTCGACTATCAATTCCTTAAGACATTGCCTACCTTTTGGCGTTATTCGCGGTTTGGTGGATTTTAATCCTAAAATAACTCAAAAAGTATATAGGGGTATAAGCGGCATAATGGACACCCTAAGCAAATGAGTATGTTAGGCCTGTATAACAGACAAAAACTTGACATATTATCAGTTGGCTTACAACTTTAAACTTTAAATAACTTTAAAGGAATACAAATGGTATTTTTGAAAAATAGAACAATGGCTTGTTCCTTTACACTTATGCATTGAAAGTTTTACATAAAAGTCAACGGTTTCGGGAAAAACAGGGGTGTCCATTTCGCCCCGGGTGTCCATTATGCCCCTAATCCCCCGAATTTGTAAGAATTTGGACAAAATGTTCGAAATCAGCGACCCCGAATATAGTAAGTAAGGGTATTTTCAACACAAGCGAACATTGATCACTGACATGATCGATGTTACCCCAAATCAACAAAATCAAAAATTAGTTTAAAAAACCTATTAGAACATGTTTTGAGTTTTTACAATACTTTTTCGAGTAGCTTGACACATACTCAGAGGTCCAGTACTTGTTTTTAAAATATAAAACATGTAGCGTTTGATTCAACAAGAGAATTATTCAAGAAAGATCGAAAATACTGATCGATGTTACGCCGGATTATGGTATCAACTTTTCAAGAAATTCTGGCCGTTACTAAATGCAATTTTTGGAACTGAAAAAAAAAGCCTATATTAATCTGATGGTTGTGCAGCACAGTACAAAAATAAATCCAACTTTAGAAACGTCTGTAGCCACGAAAAGGACTTACAGATCCAGACGAAATGGCGTTTCTGTCCGACCTCACATGGAAAAGGTCCATGTGATGGCATTGGCGGTAACAGGCAAAGGATGCCAGTGTTTGAAAAACTTAAGAAATGTATAATGTGAAACAGTTTTGTGAACGGGCAACTCCAGAGACAGTGAAACTTTCGAAGTTAGCCTTTTCTGTTTCTATTTTTTAATGTCTTTATTTATGAGATTTTCAGCCCGAGGCTGGTTCATCTGACTCAGTATTTTTTCTCTTACTCACACTCCTAAACATACAAGAGAAAGAGCGGTATGGAAGCGTAGGCAAGTTGCCTTCTCCTCTATCTTCCTTTTTCTCGTGTTTGTTTAGAAATGTAAGAAAAAAGAAAATGCTGGATCCGCCAATGAGCATAGCATTTATGCCAATGAATATTCGCAAATAATCGGTATCAATGAATCAAGAGTTTGTTTTCCAGTAAGTAGTTTTAGTATTAAACTGCTACTCAATTATCAGAAAATCAGCAAAGTAACCCGGGCTAAGCAACGATTTCCGGCATTTCTGGTCTCAGGTCATTGTTGTGGACATTTGCAGTATTCGCGATTTCAAATCAGATATAGGGTTAACTAAAATTCTTGTTGCGGGCTCTTTTTGACGAGTTTAATTTGAAATAATGCACTGTTCAATTCCGGACATCTTTTTTTCGTGTCCGTGGATTTTATTCAAATAGTTTCTATATTTACAAGCATTTCTCACAAGTGAAAGAAGAAAGAAGAAAATGTGAGACATGTTTGTGCCGTGGTCGAAGAGCCCATCTCCGCGGATTTCCCGACCGTAGAAACGTGGTAGCAGCGTGATGGTTTGAATGGTATTCGGGTTCCATTCACAATCATTTGAAATGAAACTGCTCGGAAATGTGAAACAGTTGAATTTGGTGTGGTAAAACTGTGAAAAGTCATTCGTAACGTCTTTCTCTGGAAGTCGTAGGTGTAGTTTTGTGGATTCTATCCAAAAAATATAAGCGGGACGGCCGAAAATACAATGCTTCGAGTAGGTATCAGGAAAAAAAAAAATACTACAAAATGGCTGCGCTACTCCGGTCAGCCTCGCTGAAACGTTGGTTGGCCAACCCTAGTTTCTATGATTGTGTTCCCCGATAGTGTTTTGGGGGAAGGTTTTAGAACAAAGTTCGGAAGCAGTCATTAAAAGGGAAAAAGGCCAGTGAAAGAAGAAATGTATCGACAAACGAAAGTGGCAAGAAAGTATTTTTTTTCTCTGTTTACTATAAACAAGTTGCCTGTTGAAGTTGTTTGCAATGCCACCTCGGATCGTTTTTGTCTTGATCTTTGTTTTAAAACACAGTTTAAAGAGTTTTAAACATATTCAAATAAGTTCAAAGAAGAATAAAGATCACAGAGTAACTATGTTTTCTTCTCATTGCCTGATGGATAAATGCAACTTCCATAATTAAGAATGCTGAAATTGATTTCCGGTTTAAATTGGGTGAGATCTTTCTTATTTTTCTTATTGTAGTTAATGTGCCATTTTCCACATGTGACTTAACCATGCGAATGGGAGAGTTTAGCAGCCCTAGTTTTTTTGTTCTTTTTCGTTTCAGAGAGCGAGTATAGGCGCTTATGCCTTAGGCATTAGGGCCAGGGCATACGATGTACATGTCATTGCCCCATCCCTGGATATCATAGTACCACGGAGTGTGCATTAACCTTCTTAGCGACGTCACTTCCAACGATTGTATTGACATACCCAATCCCCCGAAAATGAAACGGTTGGTACGGTTGTCCCCGTTTCTTCTTTTGTCATATCAAAATATTACGTCAATTATGTTATTCATAAGTGGATAATCTAATTGCCGCAAGTTTTTGATGTATCTTCAAACACATTAGACTGCACAGTGGGCCATGCCTGGCTGCAAATATTAATATTGACAAGAAAATACCAGAAGAAATTCTGATATTTCAAGGATGCTTTTCAATAGTGGCTGGACAAGCACTAGAATAGAATAGAATAAACTGCTACCGTAATCCGGGGTAACATTGATCAGAATTTTCGATCTTTCTTGAATAACTCTCTTGTTAAAGCAAATGTTACATGTTTTATATTTTTGGAAGAAGTACTGGTCCTCTGAGGTTGTGTTAAGCTACTTGAAAAAGTATTGTAAAACTTTAAGGACTGTTCATTTTATAAAGAGGACAACTTTGCAAGGCTATAAAAAGAAAACGCGTAGTTCAAATTAGAGCAGCCTTGGTTAGTTGTTCAGTACATTATATTAGCAGATAATAACCATAAATAAATTGGTTTAAAATTATTGAATTTCATAGAAATGTGGCAAAGTGTTTCGAGAGATCAATTTTTCAATTCACAAAAACTAAAGATAAACACAAAATTTCTGTAAAACATCGGTTTATTGTTTTTAATTGCAAAAAAGTGTTTGCCATGCTGCAGCAGTTTGAGTGATACATATTCTGGCAAAATATAAACCTAATCGGAATAATGGTTGTTGAGATATTAAAGTTACAAATTGGACTCGATTTTCAGAATAGAATTTATTTGCTAAACAAAAATGTATAAAAATAATAAATTTTGAATGTTTTCAATGAATCTAGTCGAAAGTACTAATAATGCAATTTCAAATGCAGAAAACCGCTTCTTGATAGCATTGTTGGCTTGGTTACTGTGCTTCATGGCAGTTACCGGAGATAAAACCACTTCGTTCTATGAAGGTTCTTCTAAATAACGATGTACTCTATTGCAAATACAACGTAACAATGATGTCGAAAATAAAAATTAACATGTAATTATTTTCAAATAAGGTATATAATCACATAGGGTCAGACCTTGCTGAAAATAAATAATAATAAGCTTCTCTAGAATCAAAAACTTGCATTTATGGAGCAAAAAGTATGCAATTTTTCATTATGGCTATCATTAAGTATTAAATTTATGATGAAGAATGTACTTTAAAGTATAAATTTCTTCGGTATCATTTAGAATGCGATTCTCTTCTATACTGGACAAATTTTGAACTGATTCCGTAGTGTTATTGCATCACTGGACTTAAATAAGTATTTTTTATCAATTTCATTGATAACAAGGCAACTCACTATATCAAGCTGTATAATGCTTGGTGTATTATTACTGACCAACTATTACACTCTACCTTTAGAAGAATAGTATTGGATCCCAACACATTGAAAAGTTCATGAAAATTTTAAAGTTATGTATGTGGAAAGTTGTGTAGAATTTTGGGAAATGGGGTTTTATTGGGTTTTAACGTAAACCGCTTCAGTTCCATAACTAAGGACAATTTGTACAATGTTATATTATATTGTTATATTATAATTATGTTTCCTACACTGTAGAATAGCTATGGAAATTAATGCAAAAAACCGATAATGATTTTATTGAAAAATAAAAAAGATATCACACAAATAAGGTGTCCTCTTTATAAAATGAACAGTCCTTAAAACATGTTTAAATAGGTTTTTAAATCTAATTTTTGATTGTGTTGATTTGGGGTAACATTGATCATGTCAGTGATCAATGTTCATTTGTGTTGAAAATACCCTTACCCACTAAATTCGGGGTCGCTGATTCCGAATATGTTGTCCAAATTCTTACAAGTAATGTACTTTTTAAGTTGTTTTAGGATTAAAATCCTCTAAACCATGAATAACGCCTAAAGGTAGGCAATTGCTTAAGGAATTGATAGCCGACTTTTAATAAATCGTATATTTTACTGAAAAACAGCATTTTCATAAAAGTTTCGTTTATTAAATCCAACTCTAAG
>NC_085137.1:304837813-304890620 GCF_035046485.1 Aedes albopictus | reverse complement strand
CCACGGAAATTTCTAGAATTTGTGCTATAAATTAATCCCAATTACAATAATGTGTCATTTTCAATGTTATTTTTTTTTTCAATTTAATTTACCAAAATATTCTGAAAATGTGACATATGGTTTGCACAAATGTAATGGTCAATAGAATCAATAGAAGCACACAAGTATCAGAATTTTTCCATTTGATGTAATGCTGTAATGCAAGCAATGGGAGAAAAAATTCTAGTGCGTCAGGGTTATCTGAATTCACTTCTCATAGTATATGGTTGGCTTTAGGACATTTCCCCGAATTTCATTACCCCGAATTCCATTACCCCGAATGATCCATTTATTATAGAGAATAAATATTCGGGGTAATGGAATTCGGGGAAATGTCATAGAGTCTACATATCTACACTTTTAGCAAATCATCGGCTCATACTCGTGCACAATCACAAAAAAAACGGCAAAGTATGGGTTTTTCGTAATTTTCGTAAAGGCGGAGTGGCGCCATGGAATTCCAGAAATATGAGGGGTTTAACCTCCTAAACTCCTCTTTTGGACACGGGCTTGCATCGGCTACACTTCAAACTTAGTATAGAATATTGTAGTAGGCATATAAGATCAATTCAATCATATTTTATGTATGTATCAGTTGACAGCAGACTGCGTTCGTAAACGGTCGCATTCTCTTCGCGTTCTCTCCGTTTTATCGAACCACTCTCGTGCGTCAGCGATATATATCGGTCGTTAGGGTTCCGCATTGGGCCCACAAAGGAGTGAGGTTAGGTCGGCAAAGCACGTGCTAAAAGTGAGGAAACGGTATCTGTGACGTTAGCAAGTAATCAAAACAAAGTGTTTTAGTAGTGTTCCTCTCGAAATCTCGTATCATTAAGGGACAAATCAGCGTAGGAAATACAACCCGAGAAGTTTACTTTCCTTTCGCCGGCAAGCCAGCATGGAGCTGGCTTACGGCTTCCCGCCTCTTCCGGGGGATCCTGGGGGCCCCGTAGGAAAAAGTGGAAGCCCATCAAACCGTGTTAATGGTGAGTACACAGGACCACGCTATCCGGATTTCATGGATCGTGACGGTACTGCCGGTCCTCTTCAGTTTCTGAAGATGCAAGCAGTCTCTGGTGCTATTCCACAAGACCCATTTCTACTACGGCTATCGGTGGAAAAGTATCTTGGAGGACCAATCGAAGGAGCTTATAAGGAAAACCGGGGCATCGCTTATGTACTGAAAGTACGGAGTCAAGCTCAGTTTAATCGACTACTGAAGATGAAAACCCTGAACGACGGCACGGCCATTGAGATTAAGGAACACGATCAGCTGAACCAACGTAAATGCGTAGTCTCAAACATCGATTCGGTTGGTCTAACAGATGACTATCTTAAGTCCCAACTCGCTTCCCAAGGTGTCAAAGAAATTCGACGAATCAAGCGGAAAATCCCGAACGGAGCATGGGAGAACACTCCAACGATCATTTTAACAATCGCCGGTACTGTTATTCCGCCCCATATTGATTTCGGATGGAGCCGATGCAGAACAAGGAACTACTATCCGTCCCCAATGTTATGTTTCCATTGTTGGGAATACGGGCACACGGGCAAACGGTGTCCTCAGCAGTTTCGAACTTGTGGTCGTTGTAGTAAAACTCACCCTGAGGACCGACCCACCAACTCCTCGACCCTCCCCGGCGAGAATCCCCCGATGGCTACGCAAAACGAAAGACCGGCATGCACAGAGGATCCATTCTGCAAGCATTGCAAAAGTGGGGATCATCCTGTTTCTAGCCGAAGGTGTGCAACTTACATTCGAGAAGTCGATATTCAGCATATCCGCGTGGACGAAGGCATATCGTACCCACAGGCCCGTAAGATCTACGAAGCTCGTTTGGCTGCCGGCAGCAGCAGCACCGCATACAGTGGCGTAGTTAACGCCAGCAAGGATGCCGAAAACACTGAGCTGAGATCTATCATAAAGCAACTGCAGGATGATGCTAAGTTGAAGGATAGACGAATGGAGGAAATGGAACGCAAGCTGAAGAGTAACACTATCAACGATCGGATGGAGACGTCGAAAAAACATGGCACCATTGACGACCTAGTTCGCCAAGTCGCAGAGCTTTCCGCTATGGTGAGTCGCCTCGAAAAAGCCCTAATGAAGAAGGACGAAATAATAGAAGCACAAGCTAAGGAACTAGCGAAGCTACGTGCTGTTGATTCCGACTCCAATCCCTCAGCCTTCTCGATTCCGGAATCTGAAATATCCGACGAAACAGTCAGCCGTGAGAACTCGCATCTAAATCCTAAGAATGCAAAGCAGATTGACGAATGGTTTACCAGTATGGGCAACAATGAAGCACCACTAAAAGTTCGAAAAATACCAGCGACTACAAAACCCAGCACTACAAACGAATCAGGACACGAGACAGACACAAGTATGAAATCCGCCGACTCTAATCAGAGCCTCTGCTCGAAATTAACAGACAACTCGAATCCCAGCAAACGAACACACGAAAATAGAAATTCCAGTGGCGAATCTTCAACTGGCTCGCCTAAGTCAAAAAGGACATCTAATGTTCGCAAAGGCAAAGCTGGAGCTGTGAAAAAGAAGAAATAAGACTCTCTTGATAACGCTCAGTCCTTCACAACAAGACCAATACCACGTGAGACCATACCTTTTCCAACATCTTCACACCACAACCTAGTGTCGCGCTAAAAACAACAAAGGAGTCGACTGAGCAATCCGTCACCATTTCTACGCAGCCAATAACCGACCTGAACGAAGCACTGAAGAATACGACGACAACAGGGGCCATGGATAGCCGGGGCCCCATCAGTGCGGACGTTACACCCCTACCGGAACTGATGGACAACCCCCGACATCCTGGTGTAACTGTTGTCACCGAGACGCATAAGGGACACTGCGCCTATACCTCGGAATTCCCAACACACTGTCCGGACAGTCAGAGCCCCGCCGGTGCGGAAGTTCTGGCCATACCGGAACCGGCGGACAACCTTTGTCACCCGACCAGAGTTGGAAGAGGGACGCAAAAGGGACATTCGTCCTATTCCCCTAAGGACAACGCGGGAATCAACATTGATGTCAAACCAGTCAATAGAAGGAACCCATTTAGAAGCTGCCGAATTTCCATCACATCCAAAAACCGAAGCAATACACCAACATCAGACCAACCCTTCTTTAACCCTCTCACCGAAATGGAAGCAAGCAACGCGACAACCTACGATGCGCTACACATGGCACGCTATGGCCATTCTCTCTTGATCATTCCCGGCACATCCAAGGAATGCCGACTCCAAACTACTTCTAAACAACGAACAGGATCATCTTCCAAACAAAAAACAGGCGGTAAGTACAACAAAGCTTCCACTTTGCCATTCCACGATCAGTTTGTTTCAAAAGGAACTCCAGCATGTTCCAATCCTGGGCACCCCGGGCACCTAAACCCGGGCGGTAAGTCCCACATGGATCAACAACATAAACCTCCACACAGCCTCCCCGTTATTTTTCCCCCCGTCGGGACAACTCCGCCTTTGGTGGGTGGTACGCTGCCACCTGCCACTGGTGGAGCTCTATCTCGTTCGGCTCACTCTCAACAACGTAACACTGCCTCCACTTTTGCTGTACAGTGGAATATCAATGGGTATTTCCATAAACTTCCGGACCTCGAGATGCTGGTTCATGCCATGGAACCCGTGGTGTTAGCATTACAAGAAACGCATCGAGCATCACCCAGCATTATGAATAATACACTTGGTAAGAAATACCAGTGGTTCTCCAAATGTGGACCCAATATATACCACTCAGTAGCTATCGGTGTTCTTGCCGAATTGATGGTTGATGAGATCGATATCGATACTAATCTGCCAATAGTTGCTATTCGTCTGTCATGGCCCTTTCCTATCTCGGTAGTCTCGGTTTACTTGCCGAACGGGAGACTGCCGAACCTGGAGAATGAATTTGAAGCGATTTTGAATCAAATCCCTGATCCAATGGTGATCTTAGGCGACATCAACGGTCACCATCGAGCATGGGGCAGCCGCGCAAATGACACGCGAGGCTCTACCATTGCTAATATCGCGAGCAACCGAAACCTCACCATACTCAACGACGGCTCACCTACATTTTTTCGTGGTCAATCAGAATCTGCAATTGACATTTCTCTAGTGTCGGCATCCATTACAAACCGATTTTTATGGTCCGTGGACACTGACTTCCGAGGAAGCGATCACGCACCGATCCGCATAACGTGTGAAAATACTGCTAGTCCAGAGACCACCCGACGGCCTCGTTGGCTATATGATCAAGCTGACTGGACCGGGTTTCAAGAAGCCCTCGTTGAAGAACTGGATAAAACATCACCGACATCAATCTCAGATCTTACCAATCTGATCTACAATGCAGCATCTAACAGTATTCCAAGAACTAGTGCTACTCCTGGGCGTCGTGCACTTTACTGGTGGAACAAGGACACCCGAAGTGCGGTAAAAGCCAGAAGAAAGTGTCTGCGAGATATTCAGCGATTGAAGAAAAAATTACCAGAAGACCATCCGGATAGGATCCTTGCCCTTAAAAACTACCAAGCGGCTCGCAATTCGTGTAGGCAGTTGCTCCGTGAAGCAAAAGAGAAATCGTGGACCAATTTTCTGGACAGCATTAATGAGAACCAATCATCGTCGGAGCTATGGCGTCGAATAAATAGTCTGCTAGGAAAAAGACGCCACAAAGGAATGTCTATCGAAATAGATGGAACGACTACAAGAGACCCACACCTCATCGCAGAAGCCCTAGCGAAATATTTTTATTGCATATCCTCGTTTCAGCGATACCCCAGTACTTTCCTTAAACAGCACCCATCTCCTGAATTAGCGATACATCAATTCCCAGTTCCACCTGATAAAGGGCAAGCCTTTAATCTACCATTCACCTTGGGAGAATTGGAGTATGCTCTAAAAAAGGCCAATGGTAAATCGGCAGGTCCTGATGAGATCGGCTATCCGATGCTCAAGAACCTCCCTCTAAGTGGAAGAACTAGTCTGCTCACAATGATCAATCAAGAGTGGATGTCCGGTACTATCCCTGAACTCTGGAAGCACAGTTACGTAGTACCCATTCCCAAGAACTCTAGTTCCCCCAATATTGTCAGCAACTATCGGCCAATCGCGTTAACTAGCTGCATAGCGAAGTTAATGGAAAGAATGGTTAACAGACGGCTCATAGATTTCCTCGAAGAACACCGAAAATTAGATAGTCGACAACATGCGTTTCGGCCTGGCTATGGGACCGGATCATACATGGCATCTCTTGGTCAAATACTCGACGACGCTATCAAAGAAGGACTCCATATCGAGATGGCATCATTGGATTTGGCCAAAGCCTATAACAGGGCATGGACACCCGGCGTACTGAACAAATTAGTCAGCTGGGGTATTACCGGGAACTTACTCACGTTCGTGAAAAACTTCCTAAATGGACGGACTGCGCAGGTTCTTATAGGAAACCATAAATCAAACTCATTTACAGAGGAGACCGGCGTCCCACAAGGGTCGGTGATTGCAGTCACTCTCTTTCTTGTATCGATGAGCGGTGTTTTCTTGGTTCTCCCCAAAGGGGTATTTATCCTCGTGTACGCTGATGATATACTGCTGATCGTCACCGGGCCACACCCCAGAAGCACTAGACGCAAATTGCAAGCAGCGGTCACTGCTGTCGCCAAATGGGCACGGGAAACTGGTTTCGATATTTCGGCGGAGAAGTGTGCCAGACTCCATGTATGCAAATCAAGACACGCCCCACCAAAGGCTCCAATTAAAATTAATAACTCCCCAATTCCAACTAAAAAAAGCATTAGAGTTCTAGGTATTACCATCGATCGATACTTGACTTTCTGTGACCATTTTGCGAAAGTCAAGGAGGCCTGTAAAAACAGAGTTAGCATGATCCGCAATATAGCGAACCGACGAACCAGAAGCAATAGGGCGACTCGCCGTCGCGTAGCCGAGGCCATTATTAATAGTAAATTATTTTACGGCATTGAAATCACCTGTAAGGAATTGGAAAATCTTGTTTGCATACTATCTCCAACATACAACAACACTGTTAGGGCACTATCAGGGCTACTCCCCTCCACACCCGCTTCCTCTGCATGTGTAGAAACCGGCGTTCTTCCGTTTCGACACAGGGTTACACTAGCACTATGCCACAGAGCCATTAGCTACCTTGAAAAAGCAAAAAGTGGTGGGCAAGTTAGCTTTCTCGCTGAGCAGGCCAACCGCGCCCTGAATAACGTGGCCAGTTCCACGCTTCCCCCGGTGGCTAGAGTCCATCGTGTTGGGCCTCGAAGCTGGAAGGCCGGAAAACTCGTACTCGACATGGCCATGAAGTCTAAATTTCGGAAGGGTGCAATCCCAATGCAAGTGAGGACACATTTCAATGAAAGAATTAGAAAATATTATTCGAACGCTGATATCCGGTACTCCGACGGTTCCAAGGCAGCAGGTGCTGTAGGAGTAGGTGTTTTTGGATCTACCTGGGAAGCCCACTACAGTCTACCTAAACAATGTTCCGTGTTTTCTGCTGAGGCTGCTGCACTTTTCAAGGCAATAATGAGACCAAGTGACAAACCCATATTAGTTGCTACGGATTCAGCTAGTGTCCTGCAGGCTCTGGAATCTCCAAACGCAAAGCACCCCTGGATCCAAGCTATACAAAACTTTTTAAACGATAGAAACCGAAACATAACATTGACATGGATTCCGGGTCACACAGGAATAACCGGTAACGAACAAGCTGACAAACTTGCTAATCGGGGTCGGACAAGCCGTCGCCTATACAGGAAGGTTCCTGGGGCGGACGTCAAATTATGGACCAGCCAGGTCATTCACGATGCATGGGCTGAGGAATGGAGGACCAGCCGGTCCTTATTCCTAAGGAAAATCAAGGGAAACACGGAAGTTTGGGAAGACAGATGCAACTGGAAGGAACAGATTGTACTTTCAAGACTTCGTACCGGGCACACAAAGGTATCACACAACTTTACCGGGCACTCAACATTTCGCCAAACGTGCGAGACCTGCGACGCTCGTAATACAGTAGAGCACATCCTTTGCGAGTGTCCTATTTTTTAGAACCTCAGGAGATTCTATAAACTGGGCTGCATTACCGATGTGCTCCAAAACGACGAGGCAAGTGAAGCTGCTCTTATCGGTTTCCTTAAAGATTCAGGTTTATTTGCACTAATTTGATTCCTTTTTACTATCTCTTTAATAGCTCCCTACGCAACTATGTCGGGTGCACCCCGGCATGGGGCATGCACTACGGCATAAAAAAAATAAAAATAAAAATATAAAAAAAAAAGAAAAATAATAATAATAATAATAAAAAAAAAATAATAAAAATTGGGTAACTGACATTTGGCACTACAACGGAAAACGAAACGGATACCTGGAATACCTCTTCTCAGCATCTATCAACGACCAAGGCAAGGATCCCGGATAACGAGCAGGATAACATGAAAATCAACTACGAATAACCCAAAACATCTGACAGTATTATTGTAAACTCATCTTTGTAACATCAACACTCTGTACTAGACTACGTCAAACAATTACTATTTTTACCGAGATGAACCAGCCATGGGCTGAAAATCTCGTTAATAAAGATAAAAAAAAAAAAATATTTTATGTATGTTAGAGCTGTCCCAGATCAACCAAACCATGATGATGATGATGAATTCAGTTAAAATTGACAATGACTTTTAAACATAGAGCACACATATTAGAATTAATACTCATTTTCATATGGAAATATATGTATATGTACTGCAAGTAATATTATGTACATATATGTACTGCAAGAAATATTATGCTTTGAATATGCAGACATTCCTTCAGAATAAAATGCATCGCTGCTATTTATTTTTCTTTATTTGTTCACGAGATCATTTACTCTAGGGTAGTTTATATCGGGACCGACAACTTTACTCCCTTTCAAAGAAAGAACCTACATTTTTGTGTTATTCGTCGTGTATAAAAAAAAAACAATATCAACTTGTTGCAGAAATAAAACAAACAACGCATTTATCTGGTTAAATACTCTTTATTTTAGTTATAACTCTTTAACTTTTAGTTGAAAACTCATTTTCATTTTTCTTTTCGCGGCTACATCAATTTAGCAATTTTCACAAATTTTAAATGTCTTGGTTACTGTACAGTTTTAGCACGCCTTTTCCTAACAGGCGCAGCACATTTGAGATGTTCGACATTTTTTACGTTCCGAACATTTGGAACAACATCGTCTTGTCTTACTCCTTGCGACACGTCTCACTGAAATGTTTGCTGACTTTTCGCCAATTTTACGAAGAATGAATTCTTCGGATTTAACGTGTTTTTTTTACAAAAAACTAGCTGACAAATCTTTTATTTGCTGCTCTTTGACACGTTTTGCATGAAATTTTTTTTATCTTTGTTTCTTTTTTTTAGGTGGAACTCGAGAACTCACTTATTTCTTTGGATAAGTTATCCGGTACATGTCCAAAGGAGAGCCTTTCGCGCATGTATGGAACAGCAAGCACTTCCGAGAGAACTCTCAAATACTCAGAGCGACTTCCCCATTTCGGAAAATGCTCTGTGAATATAAATGCTGTTATTAGTGCACTTCTATTGATAGGTCATTACAAATGAGAACCGTATATTTTAGCTTCAGAATGGTTTGGATGATCTAGAACAATTTTATGTTATATGATATATGGTTGAACTCATCATCTATGTCTACTAAAACACACTACACCAAGTTTTGAACGTGCAGGATGCTTTGTTACGAGTGTAGATCTGAAGGCCTTAACCACAAAATACTGAAAGGTGACCTCAGATATCCCTGATTCTCTCCCATGATTTGCACTATGTATATGAATCAAATGGCCAAAATCTAATGTTTGTGCACTTCTGTTGGTATACCATTTCAAATTCAAACCATATTTCTCAACTTCAGAATAGTTCGGATGATCCAGGATGCTTCTATGATGTGTATACAAGTATCATATGATTCAACTGATCTTCTATGACTACCAAAACGCATTACACTAAGTTTGAAATGCACCCGATGCGTTATTAAGGCCATAACTCCAGAATGATTTGGATGGCCTAAGGTATCGCCATTGATGTGCAGGTAGTCTTTCATATTCTGATTTACATGTATGGATCTTGTGCAGAACTGGGAACACTGCGCAGATAGGTCCACTACAGCGCCAGAAGTTCAGCCGTTGACAACCGGCGAGTACGGAAACTACCTGTGTCAAGCTGGCATCTCCTACGGCCCGACTTCACTTTCGTCTACATGAGCAGCGAGTGAAGACGCGCCATCGGGTATTACATTCTATACAGGAAAATTTGTTATTACCTAAACTATTTTTTTGCTTCTTATAGACTAAATTTGTTGCTACCTAAATCTAATTTTGTTTCTATTAAACCTAAATTTGTTTCTATCTAAAAACTATTGGAAGACCGAATTTGTAAGTGCTAATTTGAACATGCAAACAACAAACAACATTTAACATGAATAAAATAATTTCAGCTTGAAGCTAGCTACAACATAACCGCGTTTTGTGCTTGCTGAAAAGAGTCGGTTAGAACCGTAAAGAAACAAATTCTTCAAGAAATTCGCTGATATGGCATCAGGAGGAACACCTTCGCCGACGGAATGCAGTTGTGCAAATTGCGACCGACCAAATACTGTGGACGACCTAGTGCAATGTGATCGGTGCAAGGCCTGGTGGCACATGTCATGTGCAGGAGTTACTCACTCCGTGGAAGGTCGCACGTGGCATTGTAGCAAATGTGTTTCTTCAAAGGATACCTCTGGATCCGTACTCTCCGTGCCCAGCAGTTCAAGATCCCGCTCGACCTCAAGATCTAAACGTGCGAGGTTAGTTTTGCAGAAGCTACAAGAAGAGCAGGACATGAGAATGAAGCAGTTAAAGGAGCAACAGGACATGGAGAAAAGCTTTCTCGAACGAAAGTATGCCCTCATAGAGGCCGCTTTGGAGGAAGAGGAAGACGACGACAACGATAACAGAAGCCGCTCGAGTCACCGAAGCAACGTCAAGAAAACGCAGCAGTGGGTAAATGAGGTGGCTGAAGCAAATAAGGAATGCGCCGTGCCCCCTACGAAGGTCGCAGGGCCCGCTGCTGAGCAGAAGAGAAAAGGTGCCATACCAAAGCAGTTACAACTAGATTTCATCGAGTCGACACCCCACAATGCCCCGAACCAGCCGTGCCATCATGTTCGAGAGGACAGAGCCGAGCAGAACGAGTTTCGACATCAGCACGAGTTTACCGGAATCGCCGAGTCGAAGGACCGCCATGGACCAGCGCCAAGAACCGTACTTCCCGCGTGGCCAAATACGTCAGGCTTCGACATGCAGAAGGAAATGGATACGGGTAGGCCGCAGTTTCAACGCCCCGTGGAGTATCCAGGAGCGTCGTCGATGTTGGATGTAAGACCGTCCAATCCAGGTAAACTAGACCCTAAGCCGCCACGTCCAGGTAAGTCCGACCGCCAAATTACTATAATACCTGTGCAAGCTAACGAAGAGACAGAACCAACTTCCATCGAGCACCTTACCAAACAATTTGGGCTCGTTAATATTGATAACATGAACCTACCGGGTAATATTAGCACTTTTACCCCCACGCCTTCACAATTAGCAGCAAGGCAAGTAATGCCCCGAGACCTCCCCATTTTCTCTGGCAGTCCAGCTGATTGGCCAGTATATATTAGTAGTTTCATGAATTCTACGCTGGCGTGTGGCTACAGTCCCGCCGAAAATTTAATCCGACTACAACGCTCTCTGAAAGGCCCTGCCCTAGAAGCGGTTCGCAGTCGTCTCCTTCTCCCCGAATCAGTTCCCCATATAATCGATACGCTCCGTCTGCTGTACGGGCGCCCAGAGCTTTTGATAAATGCGCTCATCGAAAAGGTCCACTCCGTCCCCACGCCGAAAGCAGAGAAATTAGAATCTCTCATCGACTTCGGGATGGCAGTTCAAAGTTTAAGTGACCACCTTGAAGCGGCAAATCAACAAGCTCATCTGTCAAATCCGTCGCTGTTAATCGAGTTGGTCGACAAATTGCCGGTACACGTGAAGATGGAGTGGGTGAAGTTTCTAGAGAATAAAGGAGAAGTGAACTTGAAAGTGTTTGGTGAATTCATGAGTGGAATAGTGAAATCGGCAAGTCAAGTGACGCTGTATACGGGAATGAGTAAAGCAAGGAAGACTGAAGTCGACGACAAGTGGAAGCAGAAGCGTGCAGTACATTCACACCAACTGGAATCAGCGCAGCAGGGCAGCTTGGAGGGAAGTGATAAGGCGTGTCCAGCATGCCGTCAGAGGAGTCATCGTTTGAAGGATTGCGGCGTATTCAGGTCCTATTCATTCGAAGGCAGGAATCGTTTTGTGCAGCAGCATGGGATCTGCCGTAATTGTCTTAATTCTCACGGCAGACGTGCTTGCCGAAACGCTGGAGTATGCGGAGCAAATGGATGCCAGTACCGTCATCACCAACTTTTGCATTTCCCTCGCTCGAACATGCCAGCCGCGGAGAATCATGTACACCGTGCAGTCCAACCAAAACTCTACTTCAGAATTATTCCAGTAACAATCTGTGGAGGAGGAAGAAGCGTTGAGACCTTTGCCTTCCTAGATGACGGGTCGCAACTAACGTTGATTGAGGAAGGGCTCGTGCGTCAACTGGGTGTAGAAGGTTTGGAACTTCCGCTTTGTTTAAAGTGGACAGGAAACATGACACGAACTGAAAATGGATCCCAAGCAGTAAGTTTGTCGATAACAACGGACGACAAGCGCCTCTTCGAGCTCAAGGACGTACGTACTGTAAAGTCACTAACGCTTCCTAGCCAAACTGTAGACAGTGACTGGTTAGCAGACATGTACTCACATCTGCGAGGGATCCCAATGAAGAGCTATACCGCAGCCGTGCCACGGCTCCTGTTGGGAGTCGACAATCTACGTTTGACAGTTCCGTTGAAAATTAGGGAAGGCAGAATAAACGAACCCGTTGCAGTGAAAACCCGTTTAGGCTGGTGCATCTACGGTGGGCAGGCACAATCAACTACAGCGTCCTTCAACTACCATTCCTGCGAGTGTTTGTCAAACCAACCTTTGCACGACCTAGTTAAAGAGTATTTCGCTGCTGAGGATGCAGGAACACAGGGTTTAGTGCCAATAACATCGAAAGATGATAAAAGAGCTGGGAACCTGTTGGAAACAACTACGAAACGAGTTGGAACCCGATTTGAAACCGGATTGTTGTGGAGATTTGACCATTTCAAACTACCCGACAGTTATGGAATGGCAGTGAAACGACTGGAATGCCTGGAACGCCGCATGCAACGACAACCGGAATTGAGAGTGAACATAACGAAGCAGATCAATGAATATGTAGCGAAAGGATACGTTCACCGTGCTACGGAAGAGGAACTGCGACTGGCGAACTCGGAACGTATATGGTATCTTCCGCTGGGAGTAGTGTTCAACCCAAAAAAGCCAAACAAAGTCCGGCTGATTTGGGATGCGGCTGCTAAATCACATGGTGTATCCCTCAACGATATGCTCCTAAAAGGTCCGGATCAATTGACGTCATTACCAGCGGTACTATTTCGTTTTCGGCAATTTGCGGTGGCCGTTTCAGCGGATATAGCCGAAATGTTCCACCAAATACAAATCTCTAAAAATGATCGTCACGCCCAGCGATTTTTGTGGAGAGAAGATTCGTCCGCGGCTCCAGAAGTTTTCCTTATGGACGTAGCGACATTTGGTTCGACGTGTTCACCAGCGTCGGCCCAATTTGTGAAAAACAAAAACGCACTAGAATTCAGTCAGCAATATCCACGGGCAGTTGTGAGTATTGTGAAGAACCACTACGTCGATGATCTGTTGGAGAGTTTGAAAACGAGGACGAGGCAGCGAAGGTCATGCAGGAAGTTGTGGAGATTCATTCCCATGGCGGGTTCCATATCCGGAACTTTCGGTCGAACAGCTCTGTGGTGTTGGACAGTGTGGGTGAAGAGAATGCATCGAACGTTTGCAGTTTGGCTTTGCAGCAAACCGAAAAGTCTGAACGGGTCCTGGGGCTGTTGTGGACTCCACGCGAGGATTTTCTTGGGTTTTCAACAATGATGCCGGTTGACATACAAAGAGTTATATCTACGGGCATTGCTCCCACCAAACGCCAAGTTCTCAAATGTCTTATGAGCTTTTACGATCCTTTGGGGTTGTTAGCCCTATTTACGGTGCAGGGAAAAATTATCCTTCAGGCCATCTGGCGCAGCAATATCCAATGGGATCAACGAGTTGGTGCAGTTCTTCAAACACGTTGGCAGAAGTGGATACAAATACTGGATGATGTAAAACAACTGCAGGTCCCACGGTGTTACTTCGAGCAAGCAACTTCGCAACACTACCAACATGTTCAACTCCACATATTTGTCGATGCCAGCGAAGATGCTTACGCGGCCGTGGCATACTTTCGCGTAGTCGATCTACAGGGAAGGGCGAGGTGTTCGTTAGTGGCTGCTAAAACCAAGGTGGCACCAATAAAACCAATATCCATACCTCGTCTTGAGCTGCAGGCAGCAGTTCTTGGAGTACGTCTGATGAAATGGGTCGTCGAAGGTCATTCCATACGAATCGAACGAAAGGTGTTTTGGTCAGATTCCTGCACGGTCCTATCCTGGATCTACTCTAACAATCGACGTTACAAACAATTTGTAGCTGTTCGCATTGGCGAGATAATGACCAAAACCAACGTAGAGGACTGGAGATACGTGCCGTCGAAGACGAACATAGCCGATGCTGCAACGAAGTGGGGGAAGGGTCCTGATCTCAACCCGGACGGAGCTTGGTTCAAAGGACCAACATTCCTGGAAGATAGAGAAACGAAATGGCCCAATATTCCAACATTGAAGGAAGATGACGTAGAAGTTCGCCCTGCCTATATACATCAAGAAATACCGGTAACGAAACTTGTAATCGACCTGGAAAGATTTTCTAACTGGAATCGGCTGCTACGAACTGCAGCGTACGTACACCGGTTCATCAACAACAGCCGAATGAAATGCTCCAGCACAACACCGCAGTCCACGTATCTTTCTCAGGAAGAATTGGATGAAGCCCTAAAGTACCTGATCCGTGCCGTCCAATGGGAAGCTTTCACGGACGAGATGGCGACCGTAACTTTCAATCTGCTAAGTCCTAATGGAGAACCGAGAACGTTGGATAGATCAAGTAACCTATACCAGCTATCACCAATGCTCGATGAACGTGGAATACTACGTGTGGATAGTAGAATACAGGCCGCAAAAAATATATCAGCCGAGACAAAGCAGCCTGTCATCCTGCCGAGAAAACATAAGTTAACCTATCTCATCATCGACTCCTTCCACCGAAAGTTCCTACATGGATGCCCCGAAACCGTAGTCAACGAGATAAGACAACTGTACCATGTCCCGAAGCTGCGCACCGTTGTCAAGACTGTTGCGAAGAACTGCCAAATGTGTAGAGTAAAGCGAGCCCAACCACACGTGCCAAGAATGGCTCCACTTCCGTCTGCACGTCTAGCGTCGTTCGTAAGGCCGTTTAGCTACGTGGGGTTAGATCTGTTCGGCCCTCTTCTGGTCAAAGTCGGTAGAAGTAATGCCAAAAGGTGGATTGCATTGTTTACCTGCTTGACAATACGGGCTGTCCATTTGGAGGTCGTCTACAGCCTTTCTACTGAGTCCTGCGTGATGAGCGTACGCCGATTCGTTAGCCGTCGTGGATCGCCAGTAGAAATTCATTCGGACAATGGAACAAACTTCAAAGGCGCCGACAGATTGTTGAGGGAACAAATGCAGAACATCAAGGGAGTAATGGCAGAAACGTTCACCAATACAACTACAAAATGGGTCTTCATCCCTCCGAGTGCCCCACACATGGGCGGAGCATGGGAGCGGATGGTCCGCTCCGTAAAAGTGGCCATGGAAGCAGCTAATGGGGGACGGAGATTGGACGACGAAGGGCTGTTAACACTGGCAGTTGAGGCAGAAGGAATCGTGAATTCCAGACCGCTGACATATCTCCCGTTGGATGCAGAGGAGGCAGAGGCCCTTACCCCAAATCATTTTATCCTGGGTAGCTCAAGCGGTGTAAAGCAGCCAGCAGCGAACCCAGTGGACAGTGGAGTCGCTCTACGAAACACCTGGGGACAGATCCAATTTCAGATGGATGTTTTCTGGAAACGGTGGACGCGTGAGTACCTTCCAACACTCACGCGACGCGTCAAATGGTTCGGGGAAGTAAGGCCGATAGCGGTCGGAGACTTAGTATTAGTCGTAGAAGAAGGAAAGAGAAATGGTTGGGCAAGAGGTCGCATTTGTGAGGTCTATGAAGGGAGAGATGGTAGAATTCGACAAGCTTTGGTTCAAACGAGTGGGGGTCTGATTCGTAGACCAGTCTCTAAGTTAGCAATCCTGGATGTGGCGCAGGTCGGTAAAACTGGACCCGGAGCATCCGGGGACCAGTGTTACGGGGAGGAGAGTGTGCAGAACTGGGAACACTGCGCAGATAGGTCCACTACAGCGCCAGAAGTTCAGCCGTTGACAACCGGCGAGTACGGAAACTACCTGTGTCAAGCTGGCATCTCCTACGGCCCGACTTCACTTTCGTCTACATGAGCAGCGAGTGAAGACGCGCCATCGGGTATTACATTCTATACAGGAAAATTTGTTATTACCTAAACTATTTTTTTGCTTCTTATAGACTAAATTTGTTGCTACCTAAATCTAATTTTGTTTCTATTAAACCTAAATTTGTTTCTATCTAAAAACTATTGGAAGACCGAATTTGTAAGTGCTAATTTGAACATGCAAACAACAAACAACATTTAACATGAATAAAATAATTTCAGCTTGAAGCTAGCTACAACATAACCGCGTTTTGTGCTTGCTGAAAAGAGTCGGTTAGAACCGTAAAGAAACAGATCTAATGAAATCAGTTCTGACAAGCATACATTAGTTTAATATACTATTACAAGTAAAGACCTTACAATCATAACTTCAGAGCTTTTTGAAGTTGCGTAGAACATCACCAGGTCATGGCTACCATCATTTCATGTTTTAGAATGTATAATTGGATGTTATTCTTCATATTCAAGTGATTTAAAAAGTAAACAGAACTATTTGTATTCAGTGGAGAGAGTTTAAAACTTCTGGACGTTTGGATAATCTGGAGATCTATGTTACATGTTACAGCTGTAAAAGGACATAAATCATTTCTATCTAATAGCTACACCCCAAGCAAGGAGTTTTGGGCAATTTTCACTAAAATATATCACTATCAATATCACATTTGCATAGGAATCTTACCCGAAATCGAGTGAAAAACAAGAGGTGTACACTACATTTGCAGGGCTGCAAAACGGTGAGTCGATAAGGAGAGCGTCCAACATAGCTCTGGTCCTCACAAGTTCCTACCTCATGCTTCCACGGGTCAAACGATGACAAAGACCGCCAGCTAAGAGTTGTGTGCTTAGCTGGTAGTGAAGTCTGGGCACTGTTGTCCTTCTGAATTCAGCTAGATTGAGGAGGTACGACCCGAGCGTCTGTTCACCAAGGAGGTGCGGCTCAAACACCGTCTGTTCTGGCATCCAGCGGCTGAGTAAGAAACGCAGCACCACGCCCAGCTAGATCCAAGGTGGTAGCCCCTTCAGCGTGGTCGTCCCAGTGTTGGTTGGGACGTTAAACAGAACTGGCACGAAGACCCACGCGACGAAATAAGGACTACGATTGGAAACTTGGAACATGGAATTGTAAGTCATTAGGTTTCGCAGGATGTGACAGGATAATCTACGACGAACTACATCCCCGCAACTTCGACATCGTGGCGTTGCAGGAACTTTGTTGGACTGGACAGAAAGTGTGGTAAAGCGGGCATCGAGCGGCTACCTTCTACCGAAGCTGTGGCACCACCAATGAACTGGGAACAGGATTTATAGTGTTGGGCAAGATGCGACAACGTGTGATCGGGTGGCAGCCGATCAACGCAAGGATGTGCATGTTAAGAGTTAAGGGCCGTTTCTTCAACTACAGCTTCATCAACGTCCACTGCCCACACGAAGGGAGACCTGATGACGAGAAAGAAGCGTTCTACACGCAGCTAGAGCAAACATACGATGGTTGCTCGCCGCGTGACGTGAAAATCGTTGTCGGCGACATGAACGCGCAGGTAGGAAGGAAGGGAATGTACAGACCGGTAATCGGGCCAAACAGCCTGCACGTCGTATCGAATGATAACAGCCAGCGATGCGTAAACTTTGCAGCCTCCCGTGGTATGGTAGTCCGAAGCACCTTCTAACCCCGCAAAGATATCCACAAAGCCACCTGGAGATCACCCGACCAACAAACAGAAAACCAAATCGACCACGTTCTAATCGACGGTAAATTCTTCTCGGATATAACCAATGTCCGCACATACCGCAGTGCGAATATAGATTCGGATCACTACTTAGTCGGTGTATGCATGCGCTCAAAACTTTCGACAGTTATCACCACGCGTCGAAGTCGAACGCCGCGACTCAACATCGAGCAGCTGCGTAACGTAGAAGTGGCTCAAGACTACGCGCAGCAGTTAGCAGTGGCCCTACCAACGGAAGAGCAGCTTGGCGCAGCTACACTTGAAGATGGCTGGAGGGACATCCGATCCGCCATAGGTAGTGCCTCGGCTACAGCACTAGACTTCGCGACTCCGAATCACAGAAACGACTGGTACGACGGCGAATGTGAACAGTTGAAAAACGAGAAGAATGCAGCATGGGCGAGAATGCTGCAACACCGTACGAGAGCGAATGAGCACTACACTGGGTCATTACCAAGATTTGGGAGGAGGAAGTATTACCGGAGGAATGGATGGAAGGTATTGTGTGTCCCACACAGAAAAAAATATTCATGTAAAATTCTGCGAAAAATCATGCACATAAAGGGAATGCTAGAGTTAGTGCATATTTACATGAGATATCATGTAAAATTACGTTACGTTCGTGTAAATTTCCGCTAATAGTCGCGTAACCGGTTGGAGTCCATGATGGTTTACACGATGGTTGGCGGAAATTTACACGATGGTAATGTAATTTTACATCATATCTCATGTAAAAGTGCACTAACTCTAGCATTCCCTTTATGTGCATGATTTCTCGCTGAATTTTAATTACATATTTTTTTCTGTGCATCTACAAAAAGGGCGACAAGTTGGATTGCGGGAACTATCGCGCGATCACACTACTGAGCGCTGCCTACAAGGTACTCTCCCAAATTTTATGCCGCCGTCTATCACCGATTACAAGAGAGTTCGTGGGGCAATATCAGGCTGGACTCATGGGTGAACGCGCTACAACGGATCAGATGTTCGCCATCCACCAGTTGTTGCAGAGATGCCGCGAATACAACGTGCCCACACATCACTTGTTCATCGATTTCAAATCGGCGTATGATACAATCGATCGAGAACAGCTATGGCAGATTATGCACGAATACGGATTCCCGGATAAACTGATACGATTGATCAAGGCGACGATAGATCAAGTGATGTGCGTAGTTCGAGTATCAGGGACACTCTCGAGTCCCTTCGATTCTCGCAGAGGGTTACGGCAAGGTGATGGTCTTTCGTGCTTGCTGTTCAACATTGCGTTAGAGGGTGTAATAAGGAGAGCGGGGATTAACACGAGTGGTACGATTTTCACGAAATCCGTTCAGCTGCTTGGTTTCGCTGATGATATTGATATTATTGCTCGTAAATTTGAGACGATGGATGGCGGAAACGTACATCCGACTAAAGAATGAAGCCAGGCAAATCGGACTAGTCATTAATGTGTCGAAGACAAAGTACATGATGGCAAAGGGCTCCAGGGAGGAATCACCGCGCCCGCCACCACAAATTTATATCGACGGTGATGAAATCGAGGCGGTTGAAGAATTCGTGTACTTGGGCTCACTGGTGACCGCCGACAACGACACCAGCAGAGAAATTCAGAGGCGCATTGTGGCAGGAAATCGTGCTTACTTTGGACTCCGCAAAACTCTACGATCGAATAAAGTTCGCCTTAACACGAAGGTAACTATTTACAAAACGCTGATTAGACCGGTCGTCCTCTATGGGCACGAAACATGGACCCTACGTGCAGAGGACCAACGCGCCCTTGGAGTTTTCGAACGGAAGGTGTTGCGTACCATCTACGGCGGAGTGCAGATGGAAGACGGGACTTGGAGAAGGCGAATGAACCAGGAGCTGCATCAGCTGCTGGGAGAACCAACCATCGTCCATACCGCGAAAATCGGGAGGCTACGGTGGGCGGGTCACGTCATCAGGATGTTGGATAGCAACCCGACTAAAATGGTTCTCGATAGTCATCCGACCGGTACAAGAAGACGTGGAGCGCAGCGAGCTAGGTGGGTCGACCAAGTGGAGGACGATCTGCGGACCCTACGCAGAGTGCGGAACTGGAGACAAACAGCCATGGACCGAGTGGAATGGAGACGGCAACTATGTACAGCAGAGGCCACCCCGGCCTTAGCCTGATCGGTAAGGTAAGTATGGTTTGGAATTGCCTGAGTTATAGCGAAGAGTGCCCAACATACCGGCCGCTGCCCAAGTGGTTCGCTACCCTTTGCATATGATAGCACAACTAATCCCCTTGATAAAAACATTTTGGTTTCGAAAATCCACTCACTGGGTCAAAAGCTATAAGTATGACTATGCAAAAAAGTTGTGCACATCCTTTAAGGGTTATAACGGAGAAGTTTCTAAAACTTAAAGTTATTCTCGTTAAGGACGATTGTGCGTACCTATTCAAAAAATGTTTAGTCAGAGTTATGAAAATACAGGGTATGGTGTTAGGTTCGTGAGTGCAAACTTTTTAAGGGGTGGTGGCTATAATTTGAAAATGGTCAAACTTATCGCAGTTTTTCAACCCTCATTAGAAAGATTTTTTTTATTTGTGAATTTCAACTTAGGCCATTCGAAAGATTATTAAATTTATCAACTAAGAGATTTAAATATCGATTGGTTTAGTTAAACAACTTAGTTTTCTAAAGCAAAAAATCTCAAAAGTTGTGTTTTTTAAAATTTGTTTTGTCAATTGTCTTTGGAAAATGTGCCATAAATTAAAATTCTCTCTTGGGCAAAGTTGTTGCTCCTGCTCCGCTCTACAATTCGTTTCTTGACATCAAACGTCTAGCTTTTATAGTTTTCTTGCTTACTCGACTTAAACATCGCATTTCAGATCATAAATTTACCACTTTAAAGGTAAGCACTTTCTTGCACACTGTGCCGATTAAACAAATAGAAGCTAAAGCTGTAAAAACTGGCCCAATTAACTCGAGAGGTACGCATTTTATACGCACCGTGACTAAGGTGATTTACTCCTTCAAGTCAGCATGTCGATCGCCGGTCATATGAGCTGAATTTTCGGACCCACCCGCTGCCAAAACTAATTTGTCGCAGATTTTACAACCTTGATACCAGATGGCTCCCAGTATGTCGCAACATTCATGCCGATTTCGAGTTGCGGTACAGCACGTGGCACAGTTGTTGACCGTTGTATGACTAAAATTTCAATCAAATCGGATTAAACTTTCCAGCCGGGGCAGTTCGTAATCAACAGTCGCTTTTTTTTTTACAGATGGTGGCACACCGATAACGCACCATGTCCAAATCATTTATCGCCTGCCTCCGGGTGACCCCTTGTGCCTCATACCCAGCTTTTGTTTCGCGCACATTCTGGCCACATTCAACAGTATAGTCAACGCATGGAGGAAAGCCCGCAATCCGCGCATATGCGTTTATAAAGTGACCCAAATTTTTCTGACGTGTCTCTCCAACGAAAGTGATGCCAACGGGGGGAACGCAATAAATGGGAACATAAGGAACCGCTCCAAAAGTGGACTTTAATTAACGGATAAATACTCACGGACGGAAAAGAACAGTTCGGGACCGGCAGGATCAAGGAGAGCGAGAGGGAGCAAAAGAAGGAGGAACCACCACTGATTGAAACATATTTAACGAATTCGGTAAAAGTAAGTGAAAACCGCAAGTCTCCAGAATGATGGTAATGATGTTGACATCTAGCCTGAGGGCTTTTTAACCCAGACTGCGGTGCAGTGCAGCGTAGCGTGTGTTGCGTTTCAGTAGTGATTAAGACGAGAGACCGCGAAAATCGTGCTGTTTGGCAGTTATTTAGATGCGATATCGATGCACATCAAGCTCCATTTTTTTAAATATTATGGTAGGTATTTGCCAGACTTTGTTGTAACTGGCATAACTAGCCAATGAGGCATACCGTATGAAGCTTGAGATCCTAGGACTAAGCGAAGTCCGTTGGCTGAACTTTCGAGAACACAATTTCAAATTCTGCTACCGAAATACCAGACAAATAAAACTTTTACAAGCAACTGAATGCTCCTTTGAATAACATTCCAAAAGAAGATATAGAGATTCTCATGGGTGACATAAACGCGAAGGTTGATTCCGACAATTTGAACTATGAGCACGTCATGGGATGCCATGGTCTCGGAGAAATGCACGAAAACGGAGAGCTGTTTGCAGAGTTTTGTGGCAACAATGACAGGGTGATTGGGAGATCGCTCTTGCCTCATCGACCAATGCACAAAGTGACATGATTTTCCCGGATGCACACCACATCTACAATCATCTGAAGAAAATGGAGACGTAGCCTTCTTGATGTGCGGAACAAATGTAGCGCCAACATTGCGTCTGACCATCATCTCCTAATTGGCGCGATTCGGCTGCGCATTGCTAAAATCCATGGATAGGAGGAGAATATCGGGCGCTGGTTCAACACGCGCGGACTGGAAGACGCAGCGGTGAAAAGGTCATTCATCGAGGAGCTAGAGAACCGTGATGTCGATATTCCGGAAGGTCGAAGCGTACAAGATCAATGGATGGAGCGCAATCAAGAACGCCTTCATCGCCACCGACGAGAATAGTTTGGGTGAGCTACGACCCAGAGAAAGCAGTGGATCACAGATGACACCTGGAGGGATATAGAGGAGCGAAGGAACGCCAAAGCCGTGATAGAGCGATCGAAAACAAGAGGAGACAAAGCCGTAGCCCATCAGTGCTATTCGGCTCTCGAGAAGGAAGTGAAACGCTCATGTAGGCGGGACGAAAGAGCGTGGACGGACTCCCTAGCCGACGAAGGCGAAAAAGCTGCAAATAGGGGAACTTACGTATTTTCGGCAGTTTTGTTCTCTTCGTCATGAGGGGTTTTTTGAAACCTGTTGATCTCAGAGTTGGATTCAAATCCTTCCCAACCAAGCTGAGTTATATGCCCAAATTTCAGGTAATTCGGCCCACAAAAACCCCCCATGACGAAGAGAACAAACCTGCCGATAATACCCTTCTTCACCCTACTGGCGAAATTCCATTCCTCTACGTCTACGGTACCTACCCAAATTGGGTGACCTGACTGATATGTAGAGCAAGCTCAATGATGTTGCCATAGATGATCGCTTCTTGGCGGCAGATCTTACCATCACCCCCGATTGCGAGTCAGCCGCGTAGTCGCCGGCTAAGAATAGGACTACTAACCCTAATTGAAGGTATCAATCGACCCGCACGGAGGAATGAGTGAGCGAGGGAGTAAAAAAGATACTCGCCTATTAACGGAGCCTGTGTGGTACCTGGGCACCACCCACAGTATTTCGTCTTTTACCGCGTGCAGGGCTCTGGCGTGGTGGACGTCTTTTCTCCTACTTTTCAGGGGATTAATAATGAAAAATTCAAAAAATCAAAATCAAGTAGCTAGTGGTAATGGCGAGGCTAACCCCTTCACAAGAAGTGGGTTGGGAAGTCTTCGTTAAGGTGAAGCGAGGAAGTAGGAGCGAGAAGCTGCACCCGCAGCTCCAGTGTGGGAGCTCCGATCCACGCCCTGACAAGCCAGTCGCTGGAGATACTGATCGGAGCGTGGTTGTTGAGGGCCATCAAAGAGAAGGATTTCCCGCAATTGAGGTGGCTGAGCAGCAGCTTGGCAAGATCATCGACTTTGCGTCCACGAAGTTCAACATTAGTATAGACCTGAAAACGGCCATTTTGCGACTTCGTAAGTCGATGGACGATACCAAGCAGGATCACGTGAGACTCGTAAAGACTGCAGCAGCGGCGGAACCTGTGAAAGTAGAAATTACGAAGTCTACCCAGACGGAGGCCTTCGTTTTCGCAGGTGCCTTGTCCAAAAGGTGCGGTGGATGCGACTGCTCGTAATAAGCTCTCGCAGAAGCGGGTGAGGCAGCCGTTAGGTGGAGAGCTGTCTGGCGGAGCCCACAAGGCCTGATGAATATTATCCGCAAAGGTTGGCAGTAATGCCGGCAAGTCGGACCTCAGCCAGGCGTCGCGGAAAGCTGGAAAGGCTGGCCCGCCACCGAAGGATGGGAACAAGGGTTTCGACCTTTGTCAGGCCCTTACCAACTGGAGAGTAGACGACAGCTACACTCACTGTGATCACCTGGCGGATCGCTATAGTATCGATTACAACAACAGCAGGTAGCGGGTAAAGGAAGAGGCGACTAAGCCATGACCAAGCCCTCGCAGGTGGAAGACACGCAAGCAAAAGGGCCAGCTTCGAGGGTCTCTGTCAGAGTGCCAAAGCCAATCCGTGGGGTGATGGCTACAGGATCGCGATGGCCAAGACGAGAGGTGTAATGGCTCCTACAGAGCAATATCCAGAGATGTTGGAGGGGATCATCGAGGGGCTATTTCTGCGACATGATTCTAGTCCTTGGCCTCCTTTCGTAGGACAGCCGGGGACTGGGGCTGGCGATAAGCCGAGGATCACCGATGTGGAACTTGCGGGGATAGCAGTCCATTAGCGTAGGTAAGGCCTCAGGTCCGGACGGAGTTCCAAACCAGGCCTTAAAAGTAGCTATTGCAGAGGCTCCCGAGATGTTCAGGTCTGCTATGCAGAAACGACTGGACGAGGGAGTTTTTCCAGAAGTATGGAAGAGGCAGAGCCTGGTTCTATTGCCAAAGGCGGGGAAACCACCCGGAGACCCGCCGGCATACAGACCAATATACACGGTGGGGAAGGTGCTCGAAAAGATTATCCTCAATAGAATGTTGAGGCACACCGAGGGTGTAAATGGTTTCTCGAGTAGCCAGTACGTACGGCTTCTGGAAGGGGAGGTCGACCGTAGACGCTGTCCTGTCGGTTACAAAAACCGCCGGGAAAGCACTCGAACTTAAGAGAAAGGGGATTTGTTTCTGTGCAGTAGTGACTCTGGATGTATTGAACGCGTTTAATAGCGCCAGGTGGCCAGCTATTGCCGATGCGCTCCTGCCTCTGGGGATATCCGGGTACCTGCACAAGATTTTTTTTTATCTGTATTAACGAGATTTTTAGCCCTAGGCAAGTTAATCTCGGGACCCACGCTTTACTTCCCTTCCGAAGGAAGAACTCACATTTTGTGAATTTGTCGGGAGTGGGATTCGATCCCAGGTCCTCAGCGTGATAGTCAAGTCAAGATTCTCGGGAGTTATTTTCGAAATCGAGTACTAGTTCACGGCACAGAGGTAAGTCGGAAGTGCTTTCACATAACCTCAGGAGTCCTGCAAGTTTCCATCCAGGGTCCGGTATTATATAATGTCATGTACGACGAGGTGTTGAGGTTAGAATTCTCGATGGGAGGGGAGATTGTCAGCTTTGCTGACGACATTACGCTCGAAGTCTACGGTGAGTCGATTGAAGAAATGGAGTTGACTACCACCCGCTCGATCAAGCTTGTGGAGGCGTGGATTAGGTCCAGGAAACTGGAACAACCGGAAGTCGGAGCAGCAAGAGGTGGTCCTGAGGATCGGAGTTGGCTTCGTAGGCCATACCGGTGCCCTGCGGTCAAAATTGAACTTTACAGCGATTATGTGGCCGCGGAGAGAACGTTCTGGTAGCGTTGCTGTCGTGGCGTCAGTTGACTGGGTTGGATCCGAGCCCGCGGTTGGAAAGGGGTCCCCGGTAAGGGTCAGGGCAGGTGGACACCTTACTGTCAGCAACCTTCTGGTGCAGCTGATAGGGCCTGAAGGGTAGTGATACTCTTGCTTTCAGCAGGTCAGATCTGGTTGCACGAAGGCATCAGTTCTTGACGTCTGCCCGCCTTCCGAGGGCAAAGAGAGTGGTGAGAACCACTCGGGAAACTGGCGAATCGCCAGCATGCTACCGTGATGGACTCTCCAAAGCGAGTCATCGATGTTCGTTGCTGCAGGCTACACAGCTAACCTTGAGGATGCGATGTGCACTAGGCCCTCTCTGAAGCAATGCCTTCTTGGTGGTTCCAGAGAGACGAAGGTTTAGAATTTGGAATGTGTTTAGTGGGTCGAGGAGAGAGTAGTCCTGGCATCCATTTTTGTTGTAGATGACAGCCTCGTACATTATCCGGACCTTACTGTTCGGGTATCTGTTGGTTTAGAAGAAAAAAAGGGGTGCTTTTGTGAGTTTAAGAAATGTATGGGAAAACAATCAGATTAGTCGACACATTAAAATCCGATTTTCAACTCGAACGGGAAATCTGGCCCTGCTGTACGCCAGTGAAATCAGTGAAGCACACTCAACGGCAGCAGGTCTTCATCAATAGATGCCTGCGGTATATAATTCGTGTACGGTGGCCTCACAATTGGTTCTCCAACGTGGAGCTCCATCGCCGATGTCATCAAAAGCAGATAGTTACAGAAATTCGGGAGCGGAAGACGAACTGGGTCGGCCACACTCTTCGCAGGGGCGAAAACGGAATCTGCAAATAATAGTTAGATTAGAACCCAGCAGGATATAGCAGCAGAGACAGACCCAGAGGCTCAAGGAGACACATCCTTAACAAGGAAATAATGGAAGACGACAGAAATTTGGTCAAGGCTATGGCTGGCAATCGCCCAAGAAGGCGATCTTTCAATTCGGTCCTCTGCATCATCATGGGTGCTCAGGACTGAAAGTAAGTTAGTAAACTACGTGTAATATTCCATGTGATGGTTGTCCACTTCCGATGATTCGCCATTCTTCGTCCTGAATAGACTGTTCAATAATTCTTATATGAATCGGTGTCCAACCAGATTAGGTTTTCATGAAGTTTGGTTTGGCTTAAGTATATTCCTGGCTAAAAACGAGTATCATGTGCATATTCGTTGATAGATTCATATCCAGAAAGAACAGTAAGATGAACATTTCTAGATAGTAACAACATATATTAAAAGTTTCCCTCTTCTCAATACTCTTACATCTAGTTATGCACGTTTATAGACAGTTGTCTCGGCCTCAAATTTGAGATGGTATTGAGGGATAACCTCAACAGGCTTCTGATTCGATGTCAAAACAAAATCAAGTGAGCAAATAGTTATGACGCTGTCGCCTAGATCATCGTTACCCAAACTTGGTTCTCGCGAGTCGCGACCTTATCATCTGATGGTATGGTGCCAGACACGATTTCACGGGCATTGCATATTTTATACTGTCCCTTTTCGTCTAGAGCGTTACGTAGTTTGTGGACGGCTCCTTATGGATGCTCCCTAATAATACTACTTCAGAACGTTAGAACCCTAACACTATGCTATTATAGAAAAACCTTTTACCGAAACTTCATTTTAGGATTGATCAGTTTGCGAGTACTTGTGAACAAGACTTGCCAGTTGCCACGTCTCCAAGTTAATTAAAAACAAATATTTATTCCTGCAATAAGCACGAGAACGAAGCCGAACAACTGTTTAGGTCATGTTCTCGCACGACACCCGATAAATCATTATCAAGAACATGTCAAAATGGATATTGAATGCATGCAGTCCTATTTCCTACCCAGGTAAGAGAGGCGGAATATTAATTCGCAATCTGGTCTACAAGCTCACTCGGTCAGTTCGATTGGGTTCCCATGCATTTCCAATTTCCATGCATCCACAGGCCATCAACAGCGGATCAGACAAAGTGGTCCCATAAAATCGCCAATTCCGTCATCGTCCATGCCTAGCTATAGTAGAGCGCCGTGTGCTGCGATAAACATCGCCGTCCCGAAAAAGATACTTAGCACATAATTTATCCGAAATCGATCGGTTATCACAATTAACGATTATCTGATTAATCTACATACGAAAATACTCTTTTTTATTGATCGATGGCAATAAAACTTTACGGGTCTTATTGCCCTGTGTGTTTACGAGTTGCACGATGCAAGCGAAAGGCGAATAGGTGAGCGACGACACAGAAAAAAAAAAACGCTTGTCCTCTGAGGAATATTGGCGACCTAAACCGTCGCAGGCAATCAGTTCTATTTTAATCCTTCCTCGGATGGATATGATGTGACGATTTTGATGATGGCGATACTGACACTGAACTGGGCGTTGCATAAATTATGACAAATACATTGACATTAAGCTAAGTTTCCTGTTGCCAAGTAGAGCGCTCAAGTAAAATTCCTCCTTTTTCCGTAAGTAATTTTGACATTTGTTTAACCGACAGCATTTTTACGAAACGATGCTGTAAGAAGGATGTGAAGTAGGGCACTGCATATGGCGGTTGCTAGATAAATTGTTCGTTGTTCATGTGGCGTTTCGTGGCCTTGTTGTTTACGATTTGGACTTAGAGAAATTTCGTTCGTTTCCTCAGGAAGTGTGATTGAAATTAAAATTTATTTTTTTGCGCGCGTATGGGGAAAATCCAGATTGTGAGATTTCAACGGAGTTCCAAGGGAAATGCTAATGAGAGACATTGCGCTGGGATTCTAAGGGAACTTTTAATGGTATTACAGCGAGAACTATGGTTGGATACTATTTATAAATTCTGCAATATTGGAGTTCGGACTACGGTGGGAGGAATTCTGCTGGGACGGTTACCTTGTGGAGTTTTAGACGAATACGAGGTAGGACAAAGCTTCACGGGGAAGTTAATGAAGATCCACGAAAGATTCTTTGTGATGAATCTTTTGGCATTCCGTACGAAGGTTTTTGTTTGGGGTTTCGCAGAAAGTCCTCTTGAAATTCTTCCAGATGTTCCACCGAAAAATCCACCAGAAGTTCGCAGGGGATTCTCATAAAATGTCTCTGAGATTTTCATTAGAAGTTCTACAAAAAATCCCTCCGTGAGTTCCTTCTAATTCAGGATTTATTTATTTATTTTGTTTTTTTTTTTTGGGATCTTCTAGGAGTTCCTTCAGGGTTTTCTCCAGAGGTGTTTTCTAAGATTCTACCAGGAGTTTTTTCGAACTATTCTACAATGATTTCATCCGGGATTTCTTTAGTATCCATTTCTTTTATCCGGGGTTCACTCAGATATTTATTCGGAGATTCCCGCAGGAATCCCTCCCGGATCATTTCAAGAGTTCCTTCTAGGATTTCTACAGGAATTCATTCTTAGATTCGTCCTGGAGTTCTTTCAGTGATTCTTCCAGGAGCTCTTTCTAAGATACAACTTTTTGAGATTCCTCTAGGTTTTATCTGGACGTTTCTTATGTGAATCCTCAAAGAATTCCTTTTGTAATTTCTATAGCTTCTTCCGGGATTCCTTCAGGAACTCCTTCTAGGTTTCCTCTAGGAGTAAATTTATGGGTTCCTCTCATAGTTTCTTCTGATATTTCTCCAGGATTTTCTTCTAAGATTACACCAGGGGTGGTATCAGGGACCTCTCCAGAATTTTTACCCGGGATATCTTCCGGGAATTTTTCAAAAGTTCTTTCCGGAATTTCTTCAGAACTTCCAGACTCCTGGAAAATAAGCCAAGGTTTTTCCAGGAGTTCCATTTAAGATTTGTCCAATAATTCATCCAGGATATCCTTCCGGGATTCCTCCAAGAACTTCTACTGGGATTCATTGCAGATATTCTGGAATTCATTCTGGAAGTTTCTTAAATTTTGCTCATGGAAATACTCCAGAAGTTTTTTTTTATTCTTTATGGAAGTACTCCAAGACTTGCTCTTGAGTTCCTTATATAATTCCTCCAACAGCTTCTTAAGGAATATCTCCAGCAGTTTTGTAGGGAATATCTACACGAGCGATTTTAGAGATTCTTTCAATAGTTTTTTCCTAGATAAAAATCTGAAGACATTCCAAAAGGTTCTGGAGAAATCCTAAAAAAAAGTCGTGAAGGAATCCCTGAAAGAACTTCTAGAATAATTTCATAGGAATCTTCTGGAGAATTCCATGAAGGAATTTCTAGAGAATTCCATGAAGGATTGGTATCCCAGAAAGAACTCCTGGAGCAATCCTGAATTAATTTCTAGAGAGATATAGGAAGGAATTTCTGGAGGAATCCCAAGCAGAAATTCTGAGGGAATCTCAGAGCAATTCTCGTAGGAATCTCGGAACGAATTCTTGGAATTCAGAAAGATTTCCTAATAAAATGGTAAATGACTAATTTTTTACCAGGAATAGTGTATTACGTAAAGCTAATACCATACAAATTTCATCAAAATCGGTTGAATATTGGTGGAGATATCATTGAAACAAGAATTTTGCCAATTGAGAAGTTTGAGCAAACGAATGTTTTAAAAAATATCACTTCTTCACTGTTATAGCTCTAGATCCAAAAATACTGAACCGATTTCAATCTGTTCTGTATGTAAAGTATTCATGTAGAAATATTGTGTAAAAATTTCATTCAATTTGATCTAGCCGTAATAAAGTTATAGCCGTATATGTGGCACAACGGGTGAAAAAATTTGCTAATATCTTATTTTATGATATTAACAATATCTGCGCCAATACCAAACTGAATTTGTTGCGATTGTTATGGCATTTGCTACACATTATATATTATTCCTGTTCAAAAAAATATTTGATTTTGTGAACGCAATGAAAAGCTATACATTATTTTCTGTGTCCAAATTTCATCGAATACAGTCTTTACTTCCCTGGTTCTAGTGCACCATAGAACAATCAACAAACGAAATGAAATGATTATGATGCAACAGTTTTTAGAATCATTGTCTCCTCATCAGCTAAACTCAAATGCTTTTTCCTTTTTTCAACTGTCGAACTATTTATAAACAATTCAGTTTTGGGGTGTTTTTATGAATTTTTAAACTACGTAACGGCAAATTATTCAACCTCAAGAAATTCAATCTTGTGTTCTGATGCAGCCATGCTGAGGGACGACGGAGTACACATTATAGAGCGACACGGCTAAATACTAATGCACACTGTGAACGCGCAGGCGCGAAAGAAGAAACACAAAGAAAGAGAAATGTCCCTTTTACTCACGGAATAATACATCGGCATATTATTCCGTACGGAAAATCAACAACATGACTGACAGCATCGCACGACAGTGCCATCTGTTGGCAAATAGCTTTCTGACTGCGAATTACTTATCAACTGCGAACGCTTAAGTAATTTTGATTGCAAAAGTTTTACGTGAGCATTACTTGTCCTATCCTTTTACACAGTACTTACCAGGTGGAAACTAGCCATTAAGAATAATCAAATATTTAGCGTTGCTCTCAGAAGCTGAAGTATTTTATTTCAGTTCCAGATGTCTACTTTCAATGAAAGCAAGCAAAATTGCTCAAAGTTCGGGAACTTCTAAGGCCCGTAGAAGGCTGGCTTAAGTTTCGAAATATGTACATCTTGAGGAGCTCTCAAGCTTCTTAAGAGACTCATACTCAATACTGTCATCTTTTAACAGCATTGCGAAACACATACTATTCAGTGAAAACACTGCTACCTTCAATCAACTAGAAGTGTAATATACATTCCTTCTAAATAACAAATTCTAGTCTCCAGTCAATGAGTCAGTATTCTTAGACTGGTCGCCATTTCTGCGAACATGCATTTTTTCCTTGACTCTCTTTCAACCAAAATCGATTCCAGTAGGTAGCGCCTGAAACATGTTCGCATACTTGTTACCCACCAACCGCACCGCATGAGATGACTTCCATTCGTTCAAAGATGCAGCCTGTCGTCGCAGGGGGATTATTGAACTCGAATGCGTGGAGGACTCAATTTGACATCTAAAGCAATAGTCGTATACTACTGCTGAATGCCTAAAAAAAGTGAACGGTCGTTCTGGTGCGATTTACATAACTCAGATCGGGGCGGATGACTCATTGATAGCGAACGCAAAAACTGCGGCCAAGTCTGCGGTTCCATTCCACCCCGAAGGGATGTCACAGACGGAATGAGAAATAGATGGTGCCATTTCGATTACAAATCTCGCTCAAAGCCATAAAAAGGCGTTTTACAGTGCTTCTCCGTAAGGCAAACTCCAAATTATTTGCGTAACGCCACTTTTATGGGGTTGGTTTTACATCTATTCGATGATATGTAGGTACCATAAACCGGGGTCAAATTGATCTCCGGGTCGAAATTGATCAGACGTTTTTGAGTTGGATAAAGCATATTTTAAGTAGTTTTGCTTCAAGTACCGTTTAGTACCTGCTTCCAACAGCACGATACTGGAAAGGAAACTATTTTAAATATAATTTATCTATAACTGAAAAACGTCTGATCAATTTCGATCCGGAGATCAATTTGACCCCGTTTAGGTACCGTTAGGGCAGTTCAGATTTGGAAAAAGTTTGAAATCGTTATCTCCCATACGCTTATTTTGAAGTTTCGGTAGTGTTACGGTAACATTCGAGGCGCTTTCATCCATGTTGCTGAATTGTTCTATTAAGTCCTTTGACGCCCGACCCGACAAAAACTCGGGAAGGATATAGTGTAATTATGACATATGATAGGCCAGTTTCATAGGCTGGGCCTGGCCGTAGTTACGACTGCGCCGAACTGCAACTGGCGCCACATAGTTCGAGGTGGCTCTTGTCTGATCAATCAACGGCATGGTCACGAGATGGAAAAACCTCTGAGCTATTATGTTGTGGCTATCTCACTATCTACCTAGCTTGCACGATGTATGATCGGCTAACACACAATGCTAGGAATCGTCTTTTTCTCCCTAGGGTAAAAAAATATAATTTGGACATGTATGTAATTTGGACATGCACGGCGATGTATGTCCTGATCCGGAGAGCTAATAAATATAGATATTTCTCAATATCGATTATTGGATCAAACAGATCCTATTCTTATGACTTGCATTGACAATACGCCTAACAATTAAGAATTTACTTCAAAATTATCGAAAATGTAAATTATTTCACCAAAACCCCTCAAATGCACAGGTATGCAAGACGACATACACTTCACAGTCACATACAATGTTCACCTCAAAATCGTTGGATTAATAATTGTAAGAAGTTTAAAAGCCTTAGTGCAATGAACAAAATTCAATAAAGAACCATTAGGCAGCCAATCTCTTAACATTCATCTAGAACGCTTAAAATAGGTGATGTCCAAAATACATTCCAAGTTTTCTACTGTAAATATATTTTGGTCATCTGACGAACTACATGGGGATGCTGTGCGATTGCATACTTAGAGGCGTATTCTATGGGCCAGGCGATATTTCCTCGATTTTAACAAAAAATGTAATAGTTATCAAAATAGATGCCTGTTAAGCGGAAAAATTTGATTATTTGCAAGAAAATATTTGTTAGTTTATGCTACTTTCATGATTTGGCAGTATTCATGGCTAAACATTGAGATAATTGCCCTGTCCAAATTATATATACCTGAGGGTGTCCAAAACATATATTCGGTGTCCAAAATGATATTCTAACAGGCGATTTGAAATTGTGATTTTCTCAGCTTGAAATGCTTTCGTTAAGGATTTTGTTACCAGCAACGCAAAGTACAATCATATTATAAGCGTATTAGTAATCAATTGTGTGGAACACAAGTATGCTATTTATTCAACATTTATTCGTTATTTCTGACAAAAACTACAAGGGTATAACCCTATGGGTTGTACGAAAGGGTGACGTAGGACCACGATGATTTGGGTTCAATAGTGTGATGATTCTTGTACAAGGGATATTATATCCTAGAACGACGGAGGTTTGTTGCTGCAAACTACTATGTCATGTTCCTTACTCCTTCCATAAGCATTTCAAACAATTTTGCCATGGCCGTAAATTTTACAAGACTGCTGCCAAGTCCTCTACCAATTTACCATTCAGTCCTTTTCAGGACTACCGATAGAGATTTCTCTCAAAAGCTAATCATTAATTTCTGCACAGCGCCTTCGTACTAGTAGGTTTTAAAATGTTGGAATTTACGTGTTTTCACTTTCTAGGAGAATTTGATAACTGTTTAAATTGGATTTCACGAAACCGAAATCTTGTCAACTATTAGAAGGGATTTGTTCGACGATGGTGCTTTCTCCGATGTTGAAATTTAAATTCACGTGTGACCGGGTTAGCTCTGATGAAGTAAATAATTATTCCCAGTTGATGTCCATGAAAAGTCCAAGAGACCGTGGGCCTCCAAAGGCTGGGGCAACCGTAGGCCATTCCCCGATAAACGATATTGTTGTTGCTGCAATTGAGATCCTGAATGAGCGCAACGAGGCGTCCCTGCAGGGCATCAAGAAGTACACTGCACATAACTATAAACGCGATACTAGCACGGTTCTTCAAGAAGGGCCTGAAGAACGGCGTTGGGCGAGAAGGGTACGTTGGTTAGCGAAAAGGCAGAATAATAAGAAGAAGTAGTTAGAAACCGATCGATGAGAGGAAAGCCATGGCCATCAATTTCCCAAGACTGATGCCAATTCCCCTACCAATTTACCATTCAGTCCTTTACAGAACTACCGATAGGGATTTCACTCAAGAGTAAATCATTAATTTCCGCACGGCGCATTCGTAGCAGTTGGTTTCGAAATGTCGACACTTACTTTCTAGGAGAATTAGGTAATAACTCTTGCGGAAAATTCAGAATTGTAGCCCTCACAAGGGCTGTTAAAATTCAATTTCGTAAAATCAAAATGTGATCAACTTGCAGAAGAGATTTGTTCGACGATGGGGCTGACTCCGATGTCGAAATTTCAAGTCACGCGGGACCGGGTTAGCTCCGATGAAGTAAATAATTATTCCTGAGTTGCTGTTTTCCCATCCGCAACCGCACTGGGAAAATGCGAATGACCCACCGTCACCTGCTCGGTTGCCGGCGGTGCGTCTACCGCGCCCAACGGCGCTTTTGCAGTAGTTTGTTTCAAAATGTCGGCACTTGCTAGGGAAATTCGGTATCAACTCTTGTAGAAAATTCGATTTCTAGTCATTAGAAGGACTGTTTAAATTTGATTTCGCAAAATCAAATCTGTTTGAAATTTGGTGGTGCTTTGATTTCACCGCCGCCGCTACTGCTTGGTTTGCAGCAATGCGTCCGTCCGATCGACCATCTTTCGCGCTCGATAGTGTGACGAAGAATGGGTGAGCGAAACGCTACAGCGCTCTCGCCGACCCCACCGCACTCGACGACGCACGGAAGAATACTGAGCGAAAACGAGAAGAAGATTTTAATTTATACTCCACGAGCGCGCTCCGCTGATGCGTTCTCCTCGAGGCATCGAAGAAGACTGATGGAAGATGAGAAGAAGCAGTTAGCTTATATACGCCGCAAAAATTTGGATTCCCCTCTCGCACGTGATTGGCTAGACAAGAGAGGGGTTAAAATCAGTGATGCCATGCAGATTTACCTGCAATCATAGAGATGTAGCACAAGTTAATAGTTATTTAATATTAAACATTATTAAACTATTGCTAATAAGTAGACTGCTCATTATCTATAAATTATCTTTGACAATCTATGCTTCATACGATTTTTTTGAAGGCTTATTGGCCAAATCAGTGTAAATTAATCAAATTATTGCGATGGAAAATTATATTGAAATTTGGCAACACCGGTAACGATTTTCCTTTTCATTCTTCAATCCTAAATGTTCTATGCGTTGAGAAAATTGATGGTTTTAATGCTCTTTATAGATAATTTAATTTAATTAATGATTTAATATCACTCTACTTTGGCAGATTCAATATCAAATCTATCATAGATGCAAGAAAGTGCGATTTAATTTTCACACGACGCATTCGTTCAAGTTGGTTTTGAAATGTCGGCACTTTCTAGGAAAATTCGGTAACAACTCTTGCAGAAAATTCAGAATTGTAGTCCTTACAAGGACTGTTTAAATTTGATTTCACGAAACCATAATGTGGTCAACTTTAGGAAGGAATTTGTTCATTGCAGATGCTGGCTCCGATGTCGAAACTTCAACTCACGCGGGACCGGGTTAGCTCCGATGAAGTAAATAATTATTCCCAGTTGCTGTCTTACCCATCCGCTACCGCACCGGGAAAATGCGAATGAGCCACCATCGCCACCTGCTCGGTTGCCGGTGGTGCGTCTACCGCGCCCAGCGGCGCTTTTGCAGTGGTTTGTTTCAAAATGTCGGCACTTGTTGAAAATTCGGTATTAACTCCTGTGGAAAATTCGATTTCTAGCCCTTAGAAGGACTGTTTAAATTTGATTTCGCAAAATCAAATCTGCTTGATCACTTTCTTCGACGATGGTGCTGGCTCCGATGCTGGAAGTGCAAATGACGCACGCTCCGATGATGAAAATTTGATTTCACCGCCGCCGCTACTGCTCGGTTGGCAGCGTCCGTCCGTCTGCCACGCTCGACAGTCTGGTGAAGAATGGGCAAGCGAAACGCAAAAGCGCTCTCGCCGACCCTCCGCACTCGACGACGCACGGAAGAACACTGAGCGAAAGCGAGAAGAAGATTTTAATTTATACTCCACGGGCGCTCCGCTGATGCGCTCTCATCGAGGCATCGAAGAAGACTGATGGAAGATGAGAAGAAGCAGAATGCTTTTATACCGCAAGGAAAAATCCAAAAATGTGCTTGCACGTAATTGGTCAGTGAAAAGATGGGTCAACAATTTTCAATTTTTCAATAGTTTATGATTGAAAATAGTAACTTTCAAGTATTGTAGAAAATTGTTGTGCAGTTTTCCCATCGATTCGAGCTATAATCCGAAAAATCCATCGATTAGTTTTTGAGTTATTAACGTTTGAAATCTTTCATAATTTCGTTACATGCTCGATTTCTGGTTTTTGCAAAGTGTACCCCGGTATAGAAAATAAAGACGTAGTCCTACGTCAAAAATCAGAGGGGTGTGTACAAGACACAACCGCATGACGTAAACTACGTAAAGCAGTTTGTTATGAACGACAAAGGACTACTGTGCAATTTATTTAAATCAATAATAGAATTTGTAGTGGCTAATAGTTTTGAAAATCGTTAATTTTAAAAAGGTATATTCTGCATGATTCTGGTGGATTCTAAGGATTAGTGTTGGGAATATTTATAACAAAGTTTGAAGCATAAGCAGAGCCTGAAGAAATTCCTTTATAACTATACACTGTACACTCAAGAAGGAAGCATACTCACCAGATTCGGTGACACGGCCAGATGATAAGACAAGCTGTTGCATTTAGTTTAGGAGTAGGTTTCGAAATTCGTCGGTTTTGACACTAATTTGACCAGCGTCACTTTGTCAGAAAATCTACCGTTTACTCTTTCTTAAAACTGCTCTCATAAGGGCTGTTTGAACAAGAATTTGTTGAAAATATTGCATGTGTCATCAATAATTTCGTTGTTCTGCCAGCAAATGTCAGAACAGCGACATTGATAGGCTTTGTAAGAATAATTGGTTTGATAGCCTCAATTTTCAAACACTTGTTATGATGAAAAGGAATGCAATAGTGCAAAGGGCGCACAAAAGAAATGTTGCCTTTTCTGCGACCAGATGCGGTTTGATTTCCACAGAATGCTTTTGATGTAGGTACATAGTTGGTTTCAAATTCTTGGCGGTAGCAACTTTCTCGGAAAATTCACCGTACCCTCTTTCAGAAAATTGTTGGCCCTCTAAAGAACTGTTCGAACAAATTTTACAGAAAATTGAGCTCCTATACGGCAAAACGCCTAATGCTTTCGAATAATTATCTCATTGAATATTTGTATAATTTCGATAAATCATGCAAATGTTTAGGCAAAATTGTAAAGATTTACGAAATTTGCGAAAACTTACACACATTGAAATATGGCAACACTAAGTAATACATTTCATCAAAATAAAATTTTCTTCATCATCTGAAAAGAAGAAAATGTTGTCAAAATTGCCAATCAACTAGCACAGTTTAAACAAATTTGTATTGAATATCTCATGGTTGCGACGGAGCGCTATTCAATTTTCACACAGCGCTCATAGTGATTGGGATTTCGTCCTAAGAAAATTATTCTTTCACTCTTGTGGGACATTTTCGTAGCCCTTACAAGGGCTGTTTTACTACAAGCGCGATTCAGCGGTGTAATTTTGTTGGCTTCTGCAAAGCTGCCCGGACGCCCGATGAAGCCAGAATGAAGAAAGCTTCCGCTCCTGCCGCACCAGAGATCTGATCCGGTGTGAACTGGTTAGCAGCCCCACTGGTACAGCGTACAGCGATGCGAAGACGACTAGCATGCAACAGCCAACGACCACCGCGCCCGGCTAGCCAAAGCATACTGAAGGGAGAAGCAAACGGAGAAGTCTTCCGATGCGTTCCTCTCGAGGTGTGATTCACACCGTGTGAAAGAATGATGAAAGATAAGAAGAAGTTTGTGTGACCCGGCGTCTTTCTTGGAAAATAATTCGGTTCTCTCTTGTGGAAAACATATTCGAAGCCCTTAGAAGGGCTGTTTAAATCTATATGCTTATGCTGAACAATAACAATTATTGTTCAATTATTGCGTACATGAGGTAAAATCCGGTAGTTATGACAATCAAATCCAGAACGGCAGCGTTTGCTTTGCGTGACGGGACAGCAAGCCCTCGCTGCTGCCGTGTCGTGTCAGTTTTGCCGTGCACCAGTGTGAACCGGTTGGTGGTGGCTCCAGTAGCACCGCGCACGACGACGATGCGAAGGTGAACACACAAGAGCACAACCTCCGACCGACCACCACCGCGCTTGGCTTGCCAAAGCATACTGAAGGGAAAAGCAAACGGAGAAACTAGCTAGCTGTCCTCCGATGCGTTCCCCTCGAGGTGTCACGAAAGAATGATGGAAGATGAGAAGAAGACAATAACTTATATACTAGGCGGCTGTACAGCAAAGAGGTTCAAATTCCCCTCTCGCACGTGATTGGTTAGATGAAAGAGGGGTGAAAATTAGTGATGCCATACAGATTTTTGTACAATGCATACCAATTGCTTTCGAATTATAATTATCTCATTGAACTTTTGCAAATCGATCAGCACAATTATAATGTTTAACAAATAATTTCTATAAATCATGCAAATTTTTCGGCAAAATTGTAAAGAACATTTAAGAATTTTGCGAAGACTTACACACATTGAAATATGGCAACACTGAGTAATACATTTCATCAAAATGAAAATTTCTTCATCATCTGAGTTGAAGAAAATGTTTTCCAATTGCCAAACAACTAGCACAGTTTTCGCACATTAAATTTGAATTGAATATTTCATTGTTGCGACAAAGCGCAGTTCAATTTTCACACAGCGCTCATAGTGATTGACACTTATGTGTCCCGGGCTTTCCTCCTGAGAAAATTATTTGGTTCACTCCCGTGGGACATTTTCATAGCCCTTTCAAGGGCTGTTTTAATTTACTTGCAGTATTACTGCAAGCGCGTTCCATAATTGTATTAATTCCGATGTTGGCTTGCGCTGCCCGGACGCCCGATGAAGCCAGAATGAAGAAAATTTTCGCAGAGCTGATCCGGTCTAGTTTGGCGGCCCCACTGGTACCGCGCACGGCGACGCGACGACGACTGGTAAAGCAAGTGGCAACAGCCGACGACCACCACGCTCGGCTAGCCAAAGCATACTGAAGGGAGAAGCAAACGGAGAAACTGGCTAGCAGTCCTCCGATGCGTTCCCCTCGAGGTGTCGCGGAAGAATGATGGAAGATGAGAAGAAGACAATAACTTATATACTAAGCGACCAACCCCAAAAATGTGCTCGCACGTGATTGGTTGAATTAAATGAAAACATGGGTTCACTATTTCCAAATTTTCAATAGTTTAGAATTAAAAATAGTAACTTTTGTGTATTGTAGAAAATTGTTGTGCAGTTTTCCCATCGATTCGAGCTATAATCCGGAAAATCCATCGATTACTTTTTGAGTTATTAGCGTTTGAAATCTGTTGCAATTTCGTGACGGTCGCAAAATTTTAGATTTTCATTTTACACCCAGTGCCGTGGTACAGTACCGTACCTTCCCCTTAGACGTAGTTTACGTCAAAAAAACCTTCTTGTACCTCGAATATTTTCTTGGTGAAGCAGTTATGCTGATAGGGCACCAATTAAATTTACAGTAAAACAGTTTAGTAGTCTTTGGTCAGATTTTTTTTTATTGTCAGTGCCAAGTCATGGATTTGAGAAGAAAACCAATCTGGCTGGTCGGACGGCATATCTCTGATCTTGACAATCAAAAGCTACCGACCAATAAAAAGGTGTTGCAGCTCTTCTTTTTCTATAATCAAGAAGGCAGCCGCTTGAGAAAAGATGCGACTAGAAAGGCGTACAACGTAATCGCTTCCGTTTGGGCTACCCTTGGTATTCTTACCCATAGGAAAGATTACGGCCATGCAAAATTATTAAATCTTCATGGCAAATGGGTTAAATTGAGAAAACATAAATCAAGCTGCAGTAAAACTGCAAAGATCTCTATTTAGTTCAAGCTTGGCCAAGTTGTTCGACATTGGCCTTGAAATAAGAATAAGCAAACCTTCAGAAACCAAGATTTCTGAACTAATCGATGAGAATCACAGTCCAACAGGGGGTTTGCTTGCTTTTGATGATGATGATGATGATGATGGGGACCCGGACTATATCCCAGGAGAGAACACGGAAAGAAAAACCCTGATTAATCCACCTAGTGGTGATAGCGCCTTTCTCGTCAAATATGTACTCATGATGTCGACGTAAGCCGAAGTGTTCCTGAATCCTAAGAATACTCTATTGAGAAAAGCAAGAATTTTATCAAAGCCATTATCGAATAGAAAAACTTATTGATGACGCATATTCCGACGTTATGTTCAACGTATAGGCAGAGCTTAAAAATATCACATCAGAATTTTGTGTAGTAACTTTAGACGCAAAAGGGGATTGAAAAAAATGTTCAGGGTTGTTGCGATTAAATTTTAATTTTCCCATACAACGTTGACTGTAAGGATGAGTAGGAATTTGAAATGGTGTAATTTGGTGAGTTCTGAGATCACTTTAGTTTTGTCATGATGAAGAGAACAATTACACATATCTATCGCTTGCTATGATTTTGCTCACTTTCGTAGTTCCGTCAAAGCACCCAAAGTTGGTTCTGTAATACTGCTGTAATATTGTGGTTTGAGCCTATTTTCTTGCTAACCGGTAATCAGGTTATCAAAAAGCCGCGATTTGACGTGTGGCATGCATTAGTTTGGTTAACTTTTGTATATGGCCACTTCCGGCGGGACACCCGGAACCACAAACACTACCGGTAGTACCTTATGTAGTCTGTGCCTATTTTCTTACTAACCGTTCATCAGGTAATCGAAAAGGCCGTGAATTGATGCACCGAATGCATGAGTTTGGTTCAATTTTACATTTTACCACTTACGGCGAGACATCTGGAACCAGGACAGTACCAATTGTCCCAAATATGGCATGAAACTAGTTTCCTCTAACTGTTTCCTAGAAAACCACGAATTGATGTGTCACATGCATGGGTTTGGATCATTTTTACATTTTACCAATTCCACCCGGAACCGGTTCTGGAACACTACCGGTAGTCTCTAATGTGATCTGAGACTATTTTCTTGCTGATCGTTCTTCAGGTTAACGAAAAAGCCGGTATTCAATGAGCCGCACGCATGTGTTTGGTTTCCTTCCACATTCGTCCACTTTTGGCGGGACACCCGGAATCGGTTCTGGAACACTACTGGTTCTCCCTAATGTGGTGTGAGATTTTTTTTTTGTTAACCGTTCATCAGATTACCTAAAAAGCTGCGATTTGATGTGTCACATGCATGGATTTGGTTCTCTTTTACGTTTGACCACTTCCGGCGGGACAACTGCAACCGATTCCGGAACACTACCGGTAGTTTCTAATGTAGTCTGGTTCTATTTTCTTGCTAATAGTTCATCGTTTTCGAAAAAGCCGCAATTTGATGTGTTGCATGCATTACTTTGGTTCACTTATGTATTTGGCCACTTCCGGCGGGACACTCGGAATCGGTTCCGGAACACCACTGGTTCAGATATGGTCTAAGACTCTTTTCCTGCTTACCGTTCATCAGGTTATCAGAAAAGCCGCAATTTGGTGTGTCGCATGGGTTTGGTTCACTTTTGTATTTGGCCAATTCCGGCGCGACACTCGGAACCGGTTCCGGAACACTACCTGTAGTTTCTAATGTGGTATGAGCCTATTTTCTTGCTAACCGTTTATCAGGTTATCGAGAAAGCCGCGATTTGATGTGTCGCGTGCATAGGTTTGCTCCACTTTAATATTTGGCCACTTCCGGCGGGACACCCGGAACCGGTTCTGGAATACTACCGGTTCAGATATGGTCCGAGAGTATTTTCCTGCATACCGTTCATCAGGTTATGGAAAATGCCGCGGTTTTATGTGTCGCATGCATAGGGTTGTAGCATTTTCATATCTGGCCCCTTCCTGGGGTACCGGTCCGGAACACCTAAATGGCCATAACTCCGGAACGGCTGAACCGATCCGAACCATTTTCAATAGGAAACAATGAGACCAGATTCCGCGTCGAATGAACCGTCGGTCATTAAAATCGGTTGAGGTTTACTGCCAAAAAGTGATGTGAGTTTTTTGTACACACACATACACACATACATACACACAGACATCACCTCAATTCGTCGAGCTGAGTTGATTGGTATATGTGACTCGACCCTCCGGGCCTTCTATCAAAAAGTCATTTTTGGAGTGAACATATAGCCTTTCCAGTACACTTAGTGTACGAGAAAGGCAAAAAGAAACGACCATGTTTAAGCCGCGGACTGTGCACGGCACTTGACCAGACTGGAGTTTGGTCCGCCAAGGCCACGATGGTTGTTGCGGCGGCTGCTGCGAGCTTTGGACAGTCCATCGATGAGTTGATCCTTTCTGTTTCCACGGTAGGGGAAATGCGGGCATAACGCTCCCGGGGGTAAAACGCCTTCACGCGATTTCATAGTAATATTATTGTGGAGGTTTTCGTTAGATACAAGCAAACTGAGCAGGTTAAGCCCAAGAACGGCTGCTATTGTCGAAAAAAAAAACCCAGATTAATCCACCTAGTGGTGATAGTGCCTTTCTCGTCGAATATGAACTCATGATCTTTCTGTCGACGTTAGCCAAAATGTTCCTGAATCCTGATAACACTTTATATAGAAAAGCAACAATTTTAACAGAGCCGTTATCGATTTTACAACAGCAAAATAGGGTTGAGAAATTTCAGATTTCTCAGTTGACTGCTTGATCACCTTAACCCTCGGGTCATTATGAGTCCATTCCATTCGCTACGGCAGCGAGGTGAACATCAGCTGAAGCATGAAGAAGGTTAACTTTATTAACAATCACAGATCACTGTGTGATCTTCGACATTTTTTTTTTCAACTCACTTTAGGCTAATATTTTATTATCATTGGTAATACGATTCATGTAAAATTTGACCTCCCTACGAAAAAAATCAGAAAAAGAAAATTTTCCATTTAATTTTCAATCGCAATGAAATGACGTTATCGAAAAAGCCGCTCTTTGATGTGTCACATGCATGGGTTTGGTTCAATTTTTTAATTGGCCACTTCCGGCAGGACACCCGGAACCGGTTCCGGAAAACTACCGGTTCAGATATAGTCTGAGACTATTTTCCCACTTCCCGTTCATCAGATAATCGAAAATGCCGTGGTTTGATGGGTCGCATGCATGGGTTTGTTGCATTTTTATATCTGGTCCCTTCCTGGGGTACCGATCCGGAACACATAAATGGCCATAACTCCGGAACGGCTGGACCGATCCGAACCATTTTCAATAGGAAACAATGGGACCAGATTCCGCGTCGAATGAACCGTCGGTCGTTAAAATCGGTTGATGTTTACTATCTAAAAGTTAGGTGACCTTTTTTGTACACACACACACACACATACGCACACACATACATACACACACACACACACATACACACACACAGACATCATCTCAACTCGTCGAGCTGAGTCGATTGGTATATAACACTTGACCCCTCCGGAGGCTCTATCAAATTTTCGTTTTTGGAGTGAACATATAGCCTTTCGGTACACCTTGGTGTACGAGAAAGGCAAAACGTGAAAAACGACGGTTTTCCACGTTTGGAAAGATTTTGGAAAGATTCCCTAATTTGCAGCGTACAGAAATTAAGACATTGCGCGCTGATTATATAGAAAAATCCAACTTGTCACCGGCCACCCGCGGCGCTGCTGTAGCAGCGGTGATAAAAACAAAAACAGTTGTCAATCGCACTGCCCATATTCGCATAGTCGATGTAAGCGCCACAGTACTTTTTAACATTCTTTTGGAATTTTAACAATGAATAAATATAAATTTTAAGATTTTTTCCGCGTTGACATCTAACTAAGGGTTAGATCGTGTGATCTTTTTAATAAAACTAATCATAAATATACACACGCGTTAAATATTTGCTTTTGTACGGTTGCATTGCCAATGGCGGTTACATCGACTATGCGAATATGGGCAGCGCAGTAGCCTCACAGTTTCCGCTTTTTTAATTCGATAAAAAGGCCCGTTTTGTTCGAATTTTACACCAAAAGCATTGTAAAGTCTAGTACCGTAAACCGGGGTCAAATTGATCAGCGGGGTGAAATTGATCACTCGGGTACTACATTGTAATTCCATACTAGGAACTCTTAAGCGTCGTAATGATCTTAAAATTTTTACGTCATCTGATTCGTAGATGTCTAGAGATGAGTGTAGACTTTTAATGTTTTAGAAAAAAGTTAGTTTTGCCTTATGTTTTCAAGGAATTTGCAATGTATTTCTCATTTAGCTGAAATCAATGTTGCTAAACAATCAATTGCTAATAGGACTTCCCGTGAATTCTCTGTTTTAACATTTTTGTGGAGCCTTGATAGAGATGTAATGCAGCTAATTAGAAAATGAAATAGTTATAAAAAGTTCATTTTATGAAGAAATAATCATTTTTTGTGATAGAAATCACTTATTTTAAATGAAATTGCCTACCTTTAGGCGTTTAAGGAGAAATTTCAAAATTTAATTTTGCATTTAAGGACAAGGTATTTGGAGTACATAGCTCAAAATCTCTAGAGCACCGTTTTTTAGAACCGTTGAACGGATTTGGATGAAAATGCATCACGCTAATTGTTCAGTGGTTGTCAACAGCGTGATGCATTTTAATCCAAATCCGTTCAACGGTTCTAAAAAACGGTGCTCTAGAAATTTTGAGCAATGTACTCCAAATACCTTGTCCTTAAAGTATTAAATTCACTATTTGTAAGATTTAAAACGCGTTTTTCGGTTTCAGAAGAGCGAAATTAAGCGGAGAAGGAAATTTTCCTTTCCAACCGATGCTTAATTGTGTACTGATCAATTTCGCCCCAAAGTGGTATTTCTAATATTTTGATATTTGAGGTTATTTAACTTAAAGTTTAAATTTGGTGAACAAAATTCTGTCACATGGTTCCATGGAGATCCACTGGGTACTGGTTTTACAGTAATTCTTTTGGCAATATTTGAACAGGCACTGATGTTATCCGCAAAAGTTGTTTTAAAGTGATCAATTTGACCCCGGATTACGGTACTAGCGGAGTTGATCGAAATGGTAAGTAATTGCAACAGTTTTGTACAGTGTAAAGTGTAAAAAAGTGCTAAATCACGAGTAGGTAGACATCAAGGCTACGTCGCTAGTGACATTCTGCTCCTTTTTTTCAGAATCGCTGCATAATTCCTGGATGCGACGGCCTCGGCGAGGGCACCATTCCGCTTTTTAGAGTGCCGAATTCTGGCAGCAACATGTTCCGGCGTTGGAGGAAGGTTGCCCCGGTATGCGGAACCGGGGATGAACGGATTTGCTAACAACATTTTGTGGAAACCGACTTTTTAAAAAGTAAGAGCCAGCCCCTACAGTTTCCATAGCTTTGTTTAACCCGGGACTCCCAGGCCGGGAGCGATCGCGTTGTGCACTCAGTACACGCACCATGAAAAAAGCACGCTTGTGGTACACAGCGTGAGCGTGGTGTCGCTGAGAGTGGCCGAAGACGCGACTGCTCGAGGGTTAACTCTTTTTTTGATTTATTCTATTATATAACATTTTGAATACATATTTCGTTACAGATATCCGGAAAAAGCTGAAGTCTTCTGCCGTACCATCGGTTCAGTTGCCAGCTGGGGACACGAAGGCAGCAAGCAAAACTGGTTGCTGCATTTTGGGATGTCGTTCCAAAGGTCGTAACGGCTTGGCAGTTAGGAAGGAGTGGGTTCAAATGCTTGGTTGCCAGGAAGCCAGTACTTCCGGATTTACTACAGGTTAGTTCTTGAATTGAAGTGTTTAAAGAACGTTGGTGTGGAAGTAATTACCCTCAGTGTACCAGTAGCCGCTCGTGTTCCAATAGCCGCTCACGAGTGTAGAAAACAATGTTTCCTGCAAACACACAATCTTTTTTCCACGAATATTGAAAATATGCGTGCCGAATTATACACGGATGAACACAATCATATATATTTATGCCAATAAACATCAATTTTAAGACGGTATTCAAGACGAGCGGCTACTGGTACACTGACGGTATTTAGATTGATTAAAGATCATCTAGTCCTAATCTTCAACAACCTTGTAGTCCTTCGTCTTGATCAGGTATTATGCCCCAACTGGCACTGAGCCTGATTCTCAGCTTGAGCAAAATTCAAGTAAATACTGATAAATAAACTTCTTTGAGCGCCTATTTATTTTTTTTTTGAAAACATAAATCGATAAATGGTTACTGGTTCCTTGTACTCCAGTTACCGTGTACACAAACTTATTAGGTAGGGTTTTACAAATCTGCCAATTAGCTTCAAAACTTTTGTGGAAACGTTCATAAATTATGTCCAACATTTAGGGGAGGGGTGTGTTCTAGAATAGTGTGACTGTACACGGAGAAACAAAAGAACTGTAACTACAAGGGGAATTTATGGTGGATCTGTTATAGGATTCCGCGGTTGAATTCCTAGAGGACTTTCCTGTGGATTTCCTAGTAAAATCCTCGATATATTTATGTGGAACTCCTTGGAAAGTTCCCGGCTATACTTTCCGATGGAACTCATTAAAGTTTACCCGATGAATTTCAAAAAAAAAAAAACGCAATTGACCTATTAACAGAACTCCCAGCGGAAGTTTTAAAGGAATTCCTGGTGAATTTCTAGCCGCAATTCGTCGTGAAGCTTTTAGAAGAATTGGAAAAACTCCCAGAGATTCCTATTGGAACTCCTAGTGGAACTACTAGAAAAACGCCTGGTAGAAATGCTGCAGGATTCCGTGGTGGAACAACGACAGAAATTTTCGGCAGAACATCTACTGAAATTGTTAGTGAACCAACAACAGATATAATCGATGAAGGTTCTATAAAAATTTCCAATGGAACTTGGAACTAGTAACCAATGGAGAATTTTCTAATGGAACTCATTGAAAAATTCCCAGTGAAACTTCCACTTGTATTTCTACTGCAACTTGTAGAGAAAATTCTAATGGAACATCCAAACAAATGTCTTTACCGGTGGAATTCGTTGAATAATTCTCAGTGAAATTTAAACAAACAATTTTAGTGAAATTCCTAGACGAACTCTCGATGGAATTCTTCAGTCACTATAAGTCACTATGAAAATATACAGTATAACTTCTAGCGATTTTTTTTGAACTTCTAAAGGAATTTCCGGTAGAACTTAGAGAAGAGTTCCCAGTGAAACTATCATATGAATTTCCTGCTGAGCTCCTAGAGATTAATCGACGGAACTTCTCGAGATTTTTTTTCTTGAACTCCTACAGAAATTCGCAGCAAAATCTTGCGGAAGTTCAGAATCAAATAACAACAGACCATCTGAAACTCCTGCGAAGATCTGCGGTGTTTTAATGTACGGTGACATTTCTAGGGAACTACCTTACACGCCCCTGAAGCCTCCTGAAATTACCTGATTCACCCAAAAATCATTTGAATCCCTTTTTGGCCCTCCTTGCTTAAACACCAGCCAACCTTTTCACCCACACCTTACCAACCCATGAAATCCCTTACATCACACCCCAAAATCCCTTGAACCATCTATGAACCACTCTCGTCCAACCCTCCGCAATTCCGAAAACTCTTCTCCCGGAATCCCCTTACATCGTTTAACGATACGAGAATGCTGAAATTCGTTTGTTAATTCGTGAATCCGCGTAAAAAAAAAGTGTTAAAACCTCAGGTATATATGGATGATGTATCGGTTTGCTGTCGACCGCGCGGCAACGGACTCGATCCAAACAACAATTTTTCCACAAATGCAATCAATGCTATGTAAGCGTTATGATAAAATGAAATTCAATGTGGTCAATATGCCAAAACAGAAACTCCAACCTTTCTCTTGAAAAATACTTACTAGCTGATTTCAAGCAGGCAAGCGATAATGTGCTTGCAGCGTTTCGTCCCTGCTTTGCAGAACAGCCCAAATCCCAGGCCGTGTTATCCTGCGACAGCTTTAGGCTCACTTCATGAGGACGTTCTGCCGGATGGGAGCTTTGTAAAACGAACCCCTTTGCAGTCACTGATGAAGTTGACCGTGCGGAGCACCCCATGCATACGATGTGCTGTGCCTCCAAAACTGCCAGTCCTTCGCGGATGGGCCGCACCGAGTCCCCCACGTAATCCAGAATATCGACTAACCCGACGTTGACATCGACCTCTGATTGAAAATGTGAACAAAACATAACCCTCTATACCTTTGCCTTAAATCTGATATTTTCTTACAATTAAAGCAAGTTTCCAACTAAAAATTGCACTAACTAATAGTTGAATCTGAATGGTCCACCATTGTAGAGGCGCTGAGTGAGAAAAGAAGAAAATCGTTTGTTTACATAAAATATCAACTTTTTTGTCTTCAAAATTTACTCATATTTAGCACCGATAGTTTCTATATTCCATTGGCAATGGCTTCTAATATCATCATTCTCGGTGTCCACGCCGACAGACATCGGATTGGTCAGCTAACAAAAAATCCGGAAGATTATCTGCCGGAGGCATAGCAAGAGCTGCTCAATTTAATCACATAAATTGTTCGTAAGTACCTACCGGATCTGTGCGCATCTGAAAGAGAATCAAATTTTCTTTCCAAAAAGTGCTCGTGTGTTTCTCTACAATGCGGAATTCGATAAAAAAAAGTGAAAAAAGTGCACTTTGCCTATGCTGCGCCATGTGAAATTTTGGAGGAGTCACGTTTTTCATAGGGTTCTCATTCCTGCCACCAGATGCGGAGGGATCGTTAGCTTCCGTTGGATTTACCTATATTAAATCAACAATTTCCTACCTGAGCCGGGGCCGTGGCGTAGTGGCTACACGTTTGCTTCATAAGCAGATGATCATGGGTTCGATCCCAGCCCCGGCACTTTCGTCAGTTGCTCTTTCCCCCTGAGAGCAGCTGATACTGACCCTCTTCTGAGCCCATGGCTCAAATGAATCCGGATACTTGGACATCGCCGAACGGCAACCCATAATGGACCCCCAATCTGACAGGAAAGTGCAGTTTGCCTATGCTGCGCAATGGCAAATTTTGGAGGAGCCCCTCTTTTCATAGGTTTCTCATTCCTGCCACCAGATGCGGAGGGATCGTTAGCTTCCGTTGGATTCACCTAGGTGAATCCTCCAAAATTTGCCATTGCGCAGCATAGGCAAACTGCACTTTATTCACTTTTTCATATCGAATTCCGCATCGTAGAGAAACAAACGAGCACTTTTTGAAAAGAAAATCTAATTCTCTTTCAGATGCGCTTAGATCCGGTAGGAACTTACGAACAACTTATGTGATTAATTTAAGGAGCTCTTGCTATGCCTTCGGCGGGCAATCTTCCGGATTTTTTGTTAGCTGGTCAATCCGGTGTCTGTCGCCGTGGGCATCGAGATTGATGATAATAGAAGCCATTACCAATGAAAAATAGCAACCATCAAGGCAAAATATGAGTTAATTTTGAAAACGAAAAATTGGATTTTTGATGTAAACAAACGATTTTTACCTTATCTCACTTAGCGCCTCTACAACTGGGGGTCATCTGAATTCACCTAGGGTAAAAGGGTATAATGCGCCCCACCGGGGCAAAACGCCTCTCTTCATTTTCTAGCGATTCAAGCGCTTTTCGCATGCGTGATCGATTAGAAATCTCAAATATTGAAGAATAATTGCCATCAAGCTGGTCCGTTAGTGGATTGGTACAGAAAAGCAATAAAAAAATCAAAAAGTCTGAAATCGAGGCTTTTGGCGCAATATTTTACCTCTTGTAAGCTGACTTCATTGTAAACGAAGCTAGTTCTGTTCGTTTGTGTTACTTTGCAACTTTTATGCAGTTAAACACTTGTTGAAAGACCCTCCTAGGATGAGCCTGTGGTGGAATTATCCTCTGGGACAGTTTTATCACGGGGCTGAACGTTTTTCTTTTGATGGGGCGTATTGCCCCGTTTGTTTTGAAAAGGCACATTTTGGAACGTTTTCGAAAAACGTTTCAAAGTTTCCATAGCCACCTCTCCAAAGGCAAAGTTCACATGCAACACTTCACTAACTTTAGTAACAACGATTTGCAGTGAACAATGGATGGAATAAGGCGCCAGTTTCAGATATATTGCCATTTCTGCTTAGGGGGGGCATATTATACCTGTTTACCCTATAGATAGTAGAGTAAACATAGATCCGCTAAAATGAATCCGTTGTATCCAAACGAACTGTCAAAATCTGTATCCAAACGAGCATGACGTCACGATTTGGACAAGGGCCTGTCCATAAACTACGTAGACTCTTAGGGGGGGACGGGGGGGGGTCTGGCCAAAGTCTACGCTCCATACAAATTTCGAAAATTTTGTATGAACAAAAGTCTACGGAGGGGGAGGGGGGGTCTGAAATTGCCCAAAATGAGTCTACGTAGTTTATGGACTGCGCCCAACATCAATGGAACGCATGACGTCATATTCAATCGTCGCACTTTTGAAAATTACTACTTACACGCTTGAAACATTTTAGTCAGCGGTGTCCGTGGATCTACATATCAGGCCAAACATGTCTAAAGGTCCTTTCTGCAGAAGAGAGGCTCTCTTTGGTTTCCCTCTCTTTCGTTAATATCTCTGCTGTTTATTTGTATTATGATAGTCTCCTTGCATTAAACGATAGTCAAATCAATTGTCTTTTGATTTGTACTGCAAAAACAGTTGAAAAGTGTACCATTACATTGCAATAATTGAAAGAGAAAGTGAACAAAGAGAGCCTCTCAAATGCAGATAGGACCTATTGAAATGTTTGGCCTGATATGTTTACTCTACTATATGTTTGGTTAATTGGGTTGTTCAGGATTACGTCGTTGGGATGTGTTTCGATACGACCAGCTCCAACACCGGACGTAAATCAGGGGCTTGTGCGTTGATAGAAGCCAAGCTGAACAAGCCTCTAATGCATCTTACTTATCGTCATCACGTGATGGAGTTGGTTTTGAAAGCAGCATTCGAAGATCAGTTCGACACATCAACAAGTCCATCCATCTTGATCATGGTATGAACTAAATATAACTCATTTTCATCATTAACAATACTCGTACTGTACAAGCCCGCTGGATTGGCAGCCAACCGGACGGAAAAAGCAATAATATCTAATATGACAGAATCTTGCCTTTTGAGGTTAGTTGTTTTCAATATATTAAGACTAATGAAAATTAAGCTTTGCATATATTTGTAGGCTTTTCTTCCCAGAGATGACTCCAATTTCACCTCAAAATTTTGAATTTTCTAGAATAATTTATTAATGGTTCCCCCCTAAAAATGTTGAATTCTAACAAAAAATTTCGAGGGGAGGGCGACGTAAGAGAAAATCGAAGTTTGTGTCAGCCTTATCAATAATGGTGGTTGTCAGATAGGAATCACTCAAATAGTATGAGAGGATTAGCTATTCTGAAACAGAAAGATGGAAAAATTAAAATAAGGGATATAAAGAATGTAGATAAAAATATCTGGTCATGTTTAAGGTGATTATATAACGAAGCCACCCCTCGAATTTTCGAGAGCACAAATCTGAAGAACCAATTGATGGATTTTGATGAAAAATTGATCGATTGGTCACCACCAGCGGGTTACCAATCGATCAACTTTTCAGCGTGGTGAGACATTGGGTTCTTTAGATTTGTGCTCTTGAAAGTTCTAGGGGTGGCTTCGTTATATATTTACCTTAAGAAGAGGATATAAAGGTAAGAAGGAAAAATGGTTAATAGTAAATATTCACAGCCCGAATTCAAATGCAAATTCGTTTTACGCAAGTCTTGGATCATATTTTTTATTTTATTTTTATTTTATTTTTGTACCGCTTCGGAGCTGCTCTATGAAGAATTGTATTCCGCTTTGTGATGCACATTCAACAGAACTGAAAATCAGTTGTGATCTCAACGAACGTGTGGGTATTATTCGGTTTTGTTTTCCACCGAACGACATTCTCACCTGATATAATTCGAGTTATAAACACGAACGCCTCCATTGCTGCCGCCTGCCAAATACGTCCACAACGAAATATCATCAAACACAACTGTGCGCCGGTGGTGCCATCTGTACGTCGAAACTAAAAAGCATTGCTGAGGACATAGGGTTCACTAAACCGCAGAATGGCAAATTGTTGTACCGCTTGTAAGGTAGAATTCCGTGTCGAAGATATTGTAGTATGCTGCGAGGTGTTTTGTGAGAATTTGCCTCAATTCCACGCAAAATGTGTTGGATTATCCTACGATGAAGGATGTGCATGTCTGCACGAAAATATATTTTGGATGTGCGATGCTTGCAGAATTCGTGTTGAAAACGGTCGTTTGCGTGAAACGACAAATACCAAAAAATCTAGCGATTTCGCAACGAAAACGGAAGTGAATGCTTTAAAAGTAGAAGTGGAACGAATCAGTCAGATTGTATCTGAAATGTCATCGATATCCACGAAAACCGAAGAAATCTCCATTGTCGTCAACGATGTTTCCTGCTACCGATCAAATGTCTCGAGCTTCTAACGACACGCATTTGGAACTGTACGTTTCAAATATTGCAACGGATGTGTCCGAAAACGAAGTCGTACAAATGGTGTGTGAATCACTTGGAACGAAGGAGGTGTTCGGGATAAAATGTTTAGTTGGATCTGGTACGATTATTTCAACGCTGGACTACGTGTCGTACAAAATTACCGTTGGGGCGAAATTCCGAAGTTGTGCTTTGAGGAGTTCAACCTGGCCAGATGGAATACGATGTCGCGAGTTTAGAAATACTTCTAAAACAACTTGGAGGCCTTCAAACCGATCTGCAATTCAAACAGTCCAATGATTAGTTGCTATTGTTTTGTTCTAAAATGCCAGTGTTTGTTTCAGTAATGTTTGTGAAATGTCGTTCAATTGTCTGTTTGTATTGTAAAGCAAATGATGATCATTTTCTGAATGTATTTGTATAGTGATACTGAATAGTCTGTAAGAAAGTAGTCTGTGCGACAAGTTAGTCGAAGGCGAATAATTAAATAAATAAATAAATAAATATTTTAAGGGTAACCCAAAGAAGGAACAAATGATAATACTATTTTTTGTCTAGTTCATTTATTTATGACTCAAT
>NC_085137.1:304808120-304837790 GCF_035046485.1 Aedes albopictus | reverse complement strand
CTTTTCTAGCAACAGTGTTGGGAATTAGGGGCATAATAGACACCCGGGGCGAAATGGACACCCCTGTTTTTGCCGAAACCGTTGACTTTTATGTAAAACTTTTAATGCATAAGTGTAAAGGAACAAGTAATTGTTCTATTTTTCAAAAGTATCATTTATACCCCTTCAAAATAACCAAAATATCATTGAAATTGAAATATGCTTTTCATATGGATTCTTAAAATTTTGAAGCAGCAGCAAATAAGGTATTACGAGTGTTTGAGTGTGTCCACCATAAAAACAAGTGAATTGTTAGCTTATCTACATGTATCCGCAGATTTAGCAATGTATGAAGTATTATATTTTTGATCAAAACATACTCAAAATAGCAATTTCAATGTTGTAGTCGATTCGGGGCGAAATGAACACGCAATTATGAATGGATGTACGCGCGTTGCATACTGTTAGGCGTTTCAGAGAGTTTGGAGAAAATCAATCCGATTATTTTAGTCTAAAATTTATTTAATAAAGTTTGATGTTATGTAAACTCGTCTAAGATGGAGTATTATATCTGTGATATTGATCTCCGTAGGCAAATTACTTAACTGGTCGTTATTACCAAAGATACAGCAAAAATATGCAGGGGAGTCCATTATGCCCCGATGGGTGTCCATTTCGCCCCGTACCTCTCCTGCCAGCCCCAGAAACACACGGTTTACAATTCATCATTTCTTCACAATGTCATTACTACCTGCTATAAATGATTGAAATACGTAGCATACAAGTTAAAATTGTAAGCCAATTGATAAGTTTTTCTCTGTCATACAGGCCTAACATACTCATTTGTTTAGAGTATCCATTATGCCCCTAATTTGTTCTGGTAACGATGTTATCATCATTACAGATTTTGTAGGCGTTACAGGTACGTTTTTTCAAAATCTGATTTTTTGGAAATCTGTTAGGTTTTTTTTTAAGAATTCCTAGAAGGATTCTTTCATGCGTTTCTTCAGGAATTCCTCTAGAAAATTCTCATAGGCGTTACAGGTACGTTTACATTTTAGACCAGTGCTGTCATGATAAAATCTGATTTTTTGGAGTTCTGTTAGGGTTCTTTTTAAGAATTCCTCGAAGGATTCTTTCGTGCGTTTCTTCAAGAATTCCTCCAGAAAATTCTCATAGTTTCTTCTGGAAGATCCTCCAGGGGCTTCCTGGAAGATCCTCAGATATTCCTCCCCGGGTGAGATCGCACCCAGACAACCAGTAATCGAATAAGGTGTTGCATATGATGATAAAGTGTAGGCCATATGTGTGCATGCCTCTATCATGCGCATGTAAAGTGTACGCTTATCGACTCCACTTTGGCATCTTATTCAACACCTTATACGATCACTGGTTGACTGGGCAAACTTCTCTAGATTTGGATTCACGCATTCTTAAAAAAATAAAAAATCCCTGCAAAGATTCTTTCAGAAGTTCCTTTAAAAATTACATCAGGATTTATTTCTTGGCGTTTCAGGAATATCTCAAGAATATCTCTTTTTGGATTTACTACACACCATTCTCCAGTTTTCCAGGATATTTTTTTGCGATTCCTTTATGAATACTTCAAGTTCTTTTAGGGAAATTGTACCAGGGAGTTTTATCTATTAATACCATGCAGATATTGTGTAAGATTTTTTTTTTTTTCAAGAATCCAGAAGTATGTTCAGAAGTTCTGCCAGGGATTGTTCCAAATCATCCTTTAACAATTCATTAGGGATGTTAGCGATTACAATAAAGCCTGGTCGATTTTAGTACTGACATAACGTGCAGTTTGAATTGCTTATCACACCCCTAGCTATATAGTTCATCCTAACAGTTCATCTTTGTACACCGTTGAACGAAATGAACCGTATGTCTGTTCTATGTTACTTTTTCAACCATCCTAACTATGCTCTGACGTTGATTCATTCTCTTTTGGTCTCAGACGTTGACCGCGACGGATCGTCGACATTTGGGTCCGCAGAAAATCTTACATTTTGGTCCTTCGAACCGGATCTTTTCGGCGATTTGGTAAGTTGATTTCCATTCCAACCGTAAGGTTGTAATAAAATGTACGACACCGGGTCGAAAATTACTGTTTGACGCCTGGGTCAAAGCATCGACACGGTGAAAATTTCCCCCGATCCACAATCGCAGTGGATTTAGTGAAAATTGAGGTTGAACACGTGGGTTCAACTGTGAAACAAATGTCTTGCCAAGCAGTCTGATCCAACGGGGATCATTTTAGATGCAGAAAGGGATTTTGCCTGAACACATGGGTTCGCAAAAAATAACGTGGCGATAAATTCATAGTCAAACTTTGTGGCACCTACAAACGAAGTGAAAATGGAGGTGGAACATGAGGGTTCAGACCAGTGACGCAAATGTATTTAACTAAATTTGTGCAATTACTCCAAGTGTTTTGATCCAACGGGGATCATTTCAAAAAGAAATTTGTCTGAATTCTCCCGCATGGTGACCAAACACGTGGGTTTGCATGCATCAAACAACATGGCGATCAAGGCCTTTGTCGCCAATAATCATTAGATTCACCGGGAATCGTGACAGTTGTGGGAAAAGTTTTATAAGCAATGTGACTGACGACCACAAAAAACGGCGTTTGAAATTTTCATTAACTTGGAACAACTTCATTCATGGATGAGATTCTAACCTGAAACAGAACACATGGGTTCGTACATTCATTCGGTGAATGCTTGTGCGATCCACACGGGATCATTTTTGCCATGTCACCTATACAATACTTTGCTCATGTTGATGACACTTTCGATTAGTCAATATCTGAACTCAAACCAAAAGGGCGGCTGTGAACACTAAAAACAAATTGGTTTTTAATCTGACAGGTAATCATGGAGGAAGAAATAGATCGGGAGGCAAACGTGGAAGTGGAGGACGAGCAGTCCACTTCAACAGAGACAATTCTGTACATCACTCAAGAAGAGCTGAATCGATTGATTGCGCAGCGGAATCATGCCATGTCCCGCGTCCAAAATATCGTCAACAACATTTCGGCATTCCAAGGGGACGTATTTTCGCTGGAAACAAGGCGCGAAATGCTCAAAGACGGCTACCGAAACTACGACCAACATCAAACTATGTTGGAACAGATACTTCCCGATGAAATCCAAAGCCGCGACGAAACGGAAATGCGGTACATAGCGGGATTGAGCTTCTTCGAAAAGCTGATAAAGAGCATGAAAACTGAAAATGCGTCGAATGCGGGTAGAGATAGCGTTCGCTTACCGATGGTGGATCTCCCTGTGTTTTCTGGAGCAGGCGAGAGCTGGCTAGAGTGGTTTGATAAATTTAATGCCCTCATTCACTCGCGCGCCAGCTTAGCCACTATCCAAAAATTTGAATATTTGAAGCTGTCATTGCGTGGTGCAGCACTTGGATTGATCGACTCGCTACCCACAACAGACGCAAACTATGAGGTTGCTTATGACATGCTAGTGCGGCGATATAACAATCCAAAGCTCCTAATCCAAAAACACACAAGGGAGTTATTTGAACTGAAAGCGGTCGAAACAGAATCTGCGAGCGGACTACGTAACCTGTTTGATGGAGCACAAAAGCACCTACGGTGCTTGCAAAGCCTGAACCAACCGGTTGAATCATGGGATGCAATCCTCATTCACTTGATGTCCAATAAGCTAGACCCATTGACACGGCGTGAATGGGAAGCTGCCTCTTCGGGAAGTGTGCCTCCGTCGTACAGTATGCTGGAAAACTTTGTGTCCGATCGATGCCAAATGCTGGACGCGATACCTTTGAAGAGGAAATCGTACAGTGAAACGTTTCCTCCTGCAAAGCGGATTAAACAGGAAGGACGAGCCATGACAATCACAAAACCACCTCAGACGTGCGCGGTGTGTAGAGGAGATCACTTTGTCGGGAGCTGCAACCGGTATCGAGCCAAATCGTTGGAGGAAAAGCACAAAATGGTTAAGCGTCTTTCGCTATGCTTCAACTGTCTCAAGTCGAACCACACAGCAGCGGAATGTCGCAGCAGGGGGTGCCTGAAATGTGACGGAAAACACCATACTTCGATCCATCGAGAAAGAAAGGGAGAGACACATTACGATGGCAAGAAAGCTGATCAGGATCAACGTGAGTAACGAACAGATGGCATAGGTGTAGAGAAGTAAAAGACTAATTCTTTTGTTAAATAAATCTTTAAACAGCACAAATCGCAACGACTTATCAATCAACGCAAGAAGCTATACTTCCCACGGCATCGGTACGGGTGAATACCACTGATCGGGCTCCAATACTCTGTCGAGCATTACTCGACTCAGGCTCACAATTTAACTTTGCCACTAAATCGTTGTTGAACCTATTGGGGGTGTCTACTGATGCCACGAGGGTCAATGTACAGGGTTTTGGTCAATGCGGACAGGCGATCCATGAGAGGGCAATGATTTGCATCACATCACGTGTGTCAAGCTATCGCCGAACAGTGCCAGTATTAGTGACGGAAACGATAACAGGATGTGTTCCACCTAAGGATATCAACACGGACCAATGGAATCTTTCGGACATCGATTTGGCGGATCCTTCGTTCCATTTAAGCAAACCTGTTGATTTGCTGCTAGGTGTGTCAACGGTCTTTGATATCATTCGGAGCGGCAATAAGCAAATTGGAGAAGAATTGCCGCACATTCAAAATACTGCATTGGGCTGGGTGGTTGGCGGAGGTCCTGCTTACATGAAAGCCAACCGAGAAGTAACGATGATCATAAATGAATCTGCAAACAACATATTGTCCCCTAGGTGGACTGAAGAGGAATCCTTGTGTGAGCAATTGTTCACAAGCTCGACTACTCGTTCGAAGGATGGACGATTTGTAGTTCGTCTCCCACGAAAATCAAATGCAGATCAACTTGGCAATTCAGAAACATTGGCTTTAGCGAGATTCTTAAAGCTTGAAAAAAGGTTCGATGCGAATCCAGTATTGCATCAACAATACAGCAGTTTCGTATCGGAATATGTGGCTCTTGGACACATGTCAAAGCTGAGCAAAAATGATTTGGCAAGACTTAAGGAAAGTGGGCCCATTTTCTACAGTCCTCATCATCCTGTTTTGGGACCCGAGAGTACCACCACAAAACTAAGGGTAGTTTTCAACGGGTCAGCACCATCATCCAGTGGGTTATCGCTCAATGATGTTTTGATGACTGGACCAGCCATTCAAGAGGACACGTTCAACATCCTAATCCGTTTCCGATTTCCGAAGTTTGTTTTGATAGCCGATTTGGAAAAAATGTTTAGACAAATTTTAGTCCATGAAGATGATTCCCAGTTACAACTGATTCTTTGGCGATTCTCGAGCGAAGATCCAGTTGACACGTACCGCCTCAATACTGTAACATATGGTACATGTTCAGCTCCGTATCTAGCGGCACGATGTCTCAAACAGCTGGCAGTCGAGTCCGCAGCAGCCTTTCCAGAAGCCAGTAAGGTGATTGAAATGGACTTCTACATGGACGACATGTTGACTGGCCTTGATGACGCAGAGAAGCTTATGGAGATGAAGGAAGACATTACAACGATTTTGAGTGGCGCCGGTTTCAAGCTTCACAAATGGAAGTCCAATTGTCCAACCGTGGTTGATGATAGTCAGGAGACAAATGAGGTCAAAATCCTAGGACTAAGATGGAACTCGGAATCGGATGTTTTTGGATTTCATAGCGAACTCCAGATGAATGCAAAAATAACAAAGCGTTCGGTTTTATCGGAAATACAGAAAGTGTATGACCCACTAGGCATTCTGTGTCCTGTCATTGTGCATGGAAAGCTTCTAATGCAAGATATCTGGGCTCAAAAACTTGGTTGGGATGAGTTGCTGCCAGATGCAATTGCAAGCAAGTGGAAATGGTTTTCTGCTCAAATGTCTGGCATTCAAAACATCGAGTTTCCTAGGCGAATCTCCGCTACAGAACCCTGTCCCAACAACACCATTGAGCTACATGGATTTTCGGATGCGGCAAAAAGAGCATACGGCGCGGCAATTTATGTCAGAACCGTTACAAACCATGGTGTACAAGTCAAGCTTCTGTGTTCGAAGTCACGGGTTACACCCTCAAGTGAGAAAAATACGGATGAGAACACGACTATACCTAGAATGGAGTTGAGAGCTACAACACTGTTAGTAGAGTTGATGACGAAGGTTAAGGCAGCTACCACGGTTAAAATCCAAGGAGAGTACTATTGGACTGACTCTACGGTTACATTGGATTGGATAGCAAACCCATCCAAACGGCGGCCACAGTTCGTCACCAACAGAGTTAGCAAAATCAACGAAGTGACTTCTATCAACGATTGGTATCATGTCAGCTCCGGGGACAATCCTGCTGATCCAATTTCCAGAGGCTCTTCCGCGAAGGCGTTGATCAAAAATCGGTTATGGTGGAATGGTCCAGCTTTCCTGTCAGAATGCCAACAACCATGGAATCAAGCTCCTATTGAGCAACTGGTAACTCTGATTGATACGATGTTGTTAAAATGGAATTAAATCAATTTATTTTCACACAGGATTGTTTCATAACACGAAATGTAAGTAACGGTCGGCAAGCCGATCAAGCTGATACATCGGACTACACACTAATCGAGCGATATTCAAGCATTGGAAAATTGCAACGAGTGGTAGCTTATTGCTTGCGTTTCAAGATAAATTGTCTATCACGAAACAAATTCAATGGCTCGTTGACAGCTGGGGAGCTTATGGAGGCACTGAAGTGTGTCATCAAGATTAGTCAAAAAAGGCACTACAATACCGAAATCAAACTACTCACCGACAATAAAGAAATAAGTACATCTAGCTCGCTGCTGACGCTAAAGCCGTTCTTGGATCAAGAGGGACTGCTGAGAGTCGGTGGTCGCATCGCAGCAGCCGGACTAGATTACGATCAACTACATCCGGTAATTCTACCAGCGAAATGTAACGTGACCCTGCTAATCGCTATCGATACGCATTCCACTCATCTCCATGTCGGAGCTCAAGGATTGTTGTATGCTATCAGATTGAATTACTGGCCAATTCATGGAAAAAGTTTGGCACGCAAGGTGGTCCACAAATGTCTAACTTGCTTTAAAACCAGTCCAAAAACCTTGAAGCAAATAATGGGCGACATGCCAGAAGTTCGATTAAGACCTGGTAGGCCCTTTGAAACTTGCGGTGTCGATTTCGGTGGCCCGTTCTTGATCAAAGAAAACTTTGTCAGAACAAAGAAGACTCTCAAAGTCTACGTGGCGTTATTCATCTGTTTACGAACCCGTGCGGTTCATCTCGAACTGGTAAGCAGCTTGTCAAGCGCAGCATTTATTGCAGCTCTACGGAGATTCAGCAGCCAACGAGGAAGAAGTACTACAATGTTCTGTGACAATGCTACCAATTTTGTTGGGTCCAAAAACGAAATCCAGCACTTGATAGACAAGTTCAACAACACCATTGAACCGGATCTAAGAAAATACTGCGCTATGGAACAAATGGAGTGGAAATTTATCCCTCCCAGGTCTCCAAATTTTGGGGGAATTTGGGAGGCTGGTATTAAGAGCGTCAAACACCACATGAAACGTGTATTGGGGTCGACAATTCCAACATATGAGGAAATGTTAACACTTCTTAAACAGATCGAGGGGTGTTTGAACTCGCGACGAATATCGCCATTATCTTCAGATGCTCGCGATCCAAACCCTTTAACACCCGGACATTTTCTCGTGGGCGGTCCTATCATCGCTCTTCCCGATCAAAACTTTCTCGAAACACCTATGAATCGATTGACCAGATACGAAGAAATCCAGAAAAATCTTCAACTATTTTGGAGAAGATGGAATGTTGAATATCTCAACAATCTACAACAAAGAACAAAAAAATGGTCTACCGAACACCCAGATTTGATGGTCGGACAACTTTGCCTGGTGAAGGACGATGCCTTACCTCCCAATAGTTGGATTACGGGGCGAGTGATAAAGCTGCATCCCGGACCGGATGCGCACATCCGTGTAGCAACATTATTGACAGCCAAAGGTGAAATAAAAAGATCCATTAGTAAGCTTTGTTTGCTTCCCATCGAAGATGTTGGTGGGGGTGGAGTATGTTAGCGATTACAATAAAGCCTGGTCGATTTTAGTACTGACATAACGTGCAGTTTGAATTGCTTATCACACCCCTAGCTATATAGTTCATCCTAACAGTTCATCTTTGTACACCGTTGAACGAAATGAACCGTATGTCTGTTCTATGTTACTTTTTCAACCATCCTAACTATGCTCTGACGTTGATTCATTCTCTTTTGGTCTCAGACGTTGACCGTGACGGATCGTCGACATTTGGGTCCGCAGAAAATCTTACAAGGGATATTTATCCAATAATTCTTTGTGTGCAATTTCTGCACGAATTCCAGATGAATTGTTTTCAAGGATTGTTCCAGAAACTTCTTCATAATTTAGTTCAGAAATCCCTCAACGATGAATGAAATTAAATCTCTTCGGTAATCTTTCAAAAATTTCTTTAGATGTTCTTTCAGATTCAGATAACCCTCCAAGAATAACTCTTACATGTTTTATGTAATTTTATAAAATACTTCTGTAAATATCTCTGGAGTAATAAAGTATTCCCGGAGAAATCCCCAAAGGAATCCCAGGAAATATTTCGGAAAGAACCACAGGAGGCATTTCAAAGGGAAACCTTCTAGGCATTTCTTCGGTAACTCCTGACGACATTTTCCTACGGATTCCTTGGAAGAAAATCATGGAAAAATGTAATCTCTTTTTTTTCTCCCCTGTTGGGGAAATTAAGCCACTGCGTCCAATAGGCTGAACTTTTGTGGCTGAGCTTTTGTGTAATCTCTTACTGACATTCATGAAAAATCCTTAAACTACTGAAGGAGTCTTAAGTGATATTTCAGATGAAATTCTTTAGAAGGCTCTAGATGGAATCCATGGTGGAATTTCTTAAAGAATCCTTGGAGGAATTTTTGAATAAATTGTTGATTCACAATCCCAAGGAATTTTTTGAAATGATTCTAGAAAGAGTTGCTAAAGAAATTTCTGGAAACTCTCCCTCAGAAACCCTTGGTGGAATTCCTACAAGGATTTATAAATGACTAAAATATTAACGCGCACTGAAACGGCAAAAACTAGCAATAGCCCGTATCTCATAAAAAACTTTGATGAAAATTTCCCAAGATTTTGATAACAGAGAGATGTTCCTTTTTTTTATGTGCAGATGATAAAAACTACTGAAAAATATTCATAAAACTCACAGTAATTCAACAAAAACCTGATTTTTTATAGCTTCGTCTTCGTCCATACAAAGTGTTAGGCGATTTTGATAAAATTTATTGCTAATTTCTAATTTTTACTTGCGCGATAATATAGCTGCCATTAATAAATATTTAGGAAAATGCTAAGACAAATATTTTAACAACATTCATGGAGGATGTTTGGAAAGAATTCCCGAAGGAATTCATGAACATAGTTTAAAAAGAATCCCTGAAAGAATGTCTGGAGAAATACTTTAACTTCTGTAAAGGTTCCTATGTATACATATACACAGGAATATATGTAAAACTTTCTAGGAATTGTTACTGAAGATATTTCTAAATTTCTTAAAGAATGCGAAGAAAAATTCCTAATGGTATCCTTGGAAGAATTTCAGGAGGAATAACAAGTGAAATACGTGAAGGAATACCCGGAGGAACTTATGAACTATATGATTTTTTTCAGAAATTACTGAAAGAATATCTACTGGAATTACAAAACAAAATTATGGAAGCACATCTGAAGAATGTCCTGGAGGCACTCCATGAAGAAATTTACAGAAGAAGCCATAACATAATTTGCGGAGTACCTATCCGATAGAGGAATTCCTGAAAGAACCCTGGGATAACTGTGAAAATATAATTCCTGGAGTCGTTTCTGAAGGACCAACGTCCATAATTTACGCCACGCTTTGAGGAGTGAGGGGTTTCGAAGAGTATGATAATTTCAGAGGAATTCTATTTAAAACATGTGCCACAGAAGGGGGGGGAGGTGGGCTTTGAAAATGGACATTTTTGCGTGACCTTATTTATAGAGTTTCTAATAAATCAATGGAACCATTTCAGGATGTTCTTCACAGAAATTCTTAGGAAAATTATGGAGAAACACCTCTAAAAATTATTCTGAAAGAACATTCTAATTCTTTTTGAAGAATGCTTGGAGAAATTTCTGAAAGAATTCTGAACATTTTATTTTCTGAAAACAAAACGCTGTTAGCCGGGGCCCGTGGCGTAGCGGCTACACGTTTGCTTCATAAGCAGATGGTCATGGGTTCGATCCCAGCCCCGGCACTTTCGTCAGTTGCTCTTGTCCCCTGAGAGCAGCTGACACTGACCCGGTTACTTCGACATCGGCGAACGGTAACTCATAATGGACCCCCAATCGGACTGGAAACAGGAACAACCAACAGCCACACATCAGCTTCCTCGTGCTAATCATTCTACCATGATAGGGTAGAAAGTGAATGGAACGCAACGGCAACCAGTTGGATGTAGTAGAATTAGAATCAGTGCTGAAAAATTCATTTTGGCATATCTAAATTCAATCACCTACAGCTCATTTTAGAAGCTGAACCTGGAAATATGGTATAAGAAAAACTTGTGCGGCTAAGCCATTTCTGCAAGAAAGTCACGGAAAAAATACTATTTTTCGAATATTTAATGTAAATGTCACGGACTACCTTTGAAAAATGCCAAATGATATTCACCGTGACGGTTTTAATGATCATTTTAAATCCCCGCAGTTGTTGCTTTCACAACCAGAGGCGCGCGCATCGTTTTTGTTCGTATTTGACGTTTCACACTAGTGCCTGTTGTTGACGATATTGCTAAGCTCAGTGCTTCGCGCAATATTGTCACCAACAGGTGCTAGTGTAACTGAGCGATGATTTTTTAAGGAATTTGTGGACTTTATAAAAGGATACAACTTGCTAAAAATGTTTTAGGCAATTTTTAAAACTTAGCATGCTTTTGTATATACCACTAGGCGGTGCTAGAGGTCAAGCAAATTTTAAATTTAATATATCTCAGAATTCTGGTCACTTACAAAGTTGGTGTCTTTGACAATGTTGTTTGGTAGGTCAAGGGCTTACAGTTATTGGTCCACTTGTTTCGAAATTTTGCCACAAGGAAGCGCAAGTTACACATTTGCAAAATTATGGAAATGAATGTTTTTTATCGTAAAGCAATCAAAAAGCTGTAATTTAGTTTTCTTTGAACATATTAAAGTCAAGCCAAAGGTTTTTCAAAGAGCTATATATAGGTCATAAATGTGCAAATGTGTAACTAGCGCCGCCTAGTGGACAATTAACTGTAAGCCCTTGACTCACTTAACAACGTTGTCGAAGACACCAACTTTCTAAGTGGTGAGAGTCCTGAGATATATGAAATTTGAAATTTGCCGTTTATTGGTGGAATTTCTAATTAAACGATCCATCACCATCCATCATGGCATCGCAAAAAAAATATTAGAAAGCAGATTTTTGAATCAGTTTAACCAGACGAACCACCCTAACATAACAATAATAGGGAATAGGGTCAACAATTGAAAAGAAACTTTCTAAAACACAATATGTGTCTAAAAACCTAAAGCTGAAGCTTAAACAGTTTTGTCTTCGCAAATACGGCTCTGGACCCATTGTGCAGTGTGGCGGTTGTATCGCTTCCATCACCAAGCCACGTTTGTGTTGATGATGATGGCTTTCAGCCTTTTGTCTATTCATGTGCAGTTATAGCCGTGCTGGTTAGAGCGCAGAATACCGCGTATCACCATGATAGTGTCTCGGTTCGATTCCCGCTGTCGCCTGTATTTCTTTTTAAACATGTATTGGTATTTGATGCCGCCGCTGCTGCCATGATCAGTCTAAAAATAGAACAAATAATGGAAACCAGTGCGACAGAGCACACGCACACATGCGAAATTTTCCTTTTCCAGATTCTAGGAAGCCAATACAATTTTTGGTATACTGCCACCTACCATTTTTTGTATTTGCAAGGCCCTAATACAATATTTGTATATGTTTCATACCCAACTGTATTAGAATCTGCCAATCTCAGGTTGCGTGCAGTGTTCAATATTGTTGCATTTAGTTTTATTCTGATTCTTTACTAATGATGGATAGTATAACTTTAAATGTAGCTGTCTGAACCGAATAACATGCTACATTACCATCAGAGACACACAGATAATTGGTGTTTGCTTTTTGGTGACAGCGACAACCTCACACGAAGAATAATCAACATAAATCAAAGCATAGCAGTTAGAGGTGTGCATAAACCAACCAAACATCGTTTCTCGGTCACATATCAGACAACTTTGTCAAACAAAATGACGCGTCGGTATCGAAAAGCAGAAAATATGTCGAAGACCCTTGCCAGTTGGGACGCACCACCGACGAAGCAGGTGACGCGACCCACAACGAACGGTTCGAGAGTTCATCGTGGTGTGTTTACGACTATGAAATATGAGAAAATAAATTTTACAATCATTTTTATAATGAACCGCATCAACGCGCGTCGGTTGGCTGCGCGATATGCTATTATTATCTTAGAAGCGACTATAAACCTTTTATGGCCGTGAATTGCCTTAGGCTTTTTTCTGCCGCGGATTAGGCATTTTTATTCACGTTTGACTAAAACTTTCACGCTGGTAGGCTTCAAGCATTAAAACTAACTCTAATATTTGTTTATGGAAAATCCCTTTTTTCATAGTCGTGATCATGACCCTGATCGCTTCATCAAGGCCTCCAGACCCAAAGTCCATCTGCACTGTGAAAAATAAAATGTCAATATTTCGTTATTTCAGTTGTGTCAAATCTGCGTTACATGTTACATGCGTTACATCTCAACTAAGTAAAAGTTGATAGCTTTCTCTTCCATCGTCAAGATTTTGCTTTCGTATTCGTGTAGCAAGTTCTCGAGAAAACTTTCAATACGAAAAGTTTCTGGTTCGATCTGGAATCGAAAATAATCACGCAGTCGAATGACTGTCACGCTTTTTTACTTTCGTTTTTTTTTCTTGGAATCAAATATTCACTAAGTACCTAGGTATTACACTATTGTTAAAGGCTATCTAGTCGAACCTATATCGACGATTCGTACCACATTTCCTACTGTGTCTAATCATCTCCTCCTCCGTTGATTGATCTGGACTTCTTTGGGGTGATTTACTGCAAATTAGCAGCCATGCACAACAACTCGCACCTCGCTGGACTCGTCGATTTCCCCTTCTAAATGTTGCACGCGGCGACTCATGATGGTGTCATTAAGCAGCGCACAAAATTAATCAACTATATTAATTATTTATATTTAATAGCCATGTTTTGAGAAATATAATTTATCACTCTCGGACGATGACGACGACGACGACGGACTGACTGACTGTGTTTGTGTTCCGTTTGTTACCGCCTCCTGGCGCGGGCGGCAGCTCTCGAACGGAAAGTGACTGGTTCTTTTCTCGGACTGCCTCCGATTCTATATGGAGGTGTTCAGAACTCCATTATGCATTCAAATCAAGTAAACGGTCCGACTGCGTCGACGACGTCGTCCAGTTTTCCTCTCGTTCTCTCCTGAAGCTTAATAATTCGATTGTTGTCTGCCTGAGAGGCAGCTGCTGAAAAATGCTAGGTCATAAAACTTAAGCACGCTGGGTAACCCTGCTAAGATTCGATATTAAAAACAGTGTTTGTGTGTTTGTATAATTTGAAAATCGATTATGTTTATTATTCTATGCATTGGAAATACAAAGGCAACACTTAATTGCCTATTTGAATAGTAATAATACCTGCTGATTTGGTTTATTCAAAAATAATAGTTCTATACAGGCAAAAGATATGCATGATAAAGGCAGAATAACTGTGTAAAAACCAGCCTCTGTTCAACTTACTTTTCTTTGAACATTTCCAAAGTTATTAATTGAAGGACTTTCTTTGATGGCCACTGCATGAATTTCTATAATGTGTGGCAAGCACAATGATACACTTTGCCCAGAAAGTCAAGCCATTTTTTTCGGCTGGAATAAGAATCAAATCCGTAGTCTCGGAATTGACAATCCAAAGCTATATTAACTTGGCTTACTGGAGAACCTGAATTGTGAATTAATCTGCTCTTATAAATATATATTTTTATATTATTATTATTTCAATGTGATCTGCACAAAACTGTTTCAAAGCAATCGATTTTCAAGGATCAATTGGTCCAATTAATGAATTTTATCTGAAATTAAATTAAAAAAAAAATCATTAAAGAAATTCATGTATTTTGAACAGAAACTCTGTTGTAGATATACAGTTCTTTTTTGTAAATGTGATTTGAATCATTGTTTTTAATTTCGTTGGAGAAGATTGAATACATCTTCAAATCCTCACATTTTACTACCAGAAATGTCACTTCCACTTTGTTTGCCAGGAATCTGAAAAAATATAGGTGAACTTATACAACAATAAAAAAAAAATGACAATATGTAATTAGGCCGTTGCAAATATTTATTTCACTTTTAGTCCCACCACTCTTTGGCTGGTCGAGGGGGGGGGATAAAAATAATAAAGCATTTAATCTAAAAAATATTAAAAACTCATCGGATTTGTTAAAGAATTTTCAGAAAAACCCGATATTTTGATAAATAAATTTTTGTCTGCCGCCTCGAAATGCAAAATCCAGCCAAAAATTTTTGAAGGGAGAGGGGACAAAAAGTCAAAATTAAATTTGTATTCTGCGACAATTCGCGATTTCATGGTGTATTTATGAACAAACTTCTTGAAATCCCGCTTCAACAGTGCATCAGAACTTCAGACGCACAAATCTCAAGAAGCAAGCAGGAGTGGACCTGGTGTGATGGTTAAAGTAGATGACTATCACGCCGAGGACCTGGGATCGAATCCCACTCCCGACAAACTCGCAAAACAAAATGTGAGTTCTTCCTTCGGAAGGGAAGTAAAGCGTGGGCCCCGAGATGAAACTAGCCCAGGGCTAAAAAATCTCGTTAATAAAGAAAAAAAAAAGAAGCAAGCTTCAAACAACAGTGCATTTTATTATTCTGTTCTTGGTCACTTGTAATAAGCTTCAAATAAGAAGATCAGGTGCGCTGGTTTTGTTTACGAAGAGATTAGTGCTCGAAATCGTGAGTAGATGCCAAAGTCGGCCATCATTGTGGCGGCCATTTTGGGATTCTAACAAGTCTGTCCTTAGGGATCGGTATAATAAATTACCTAAACAACGCGGAGGTATATACTACACTGAACTTTTTCTCTTTTTGCAGTATTTTTTAACCCTCGAACGATCGCGCTGTTGTATTTTGTACAAAACGTTGAACAAATCTCGCTTTTTGTACTCAGCATTAGCGTGGTGCTGACGCAGGTAGTCAACCGCGCGTGTTACGGAAGGTTAATTAGATATTTCAGTTGTCAGTTTTCAGGATTTCCTATTCGCCAGACTGTAAATATTTCAATTGTATGTAGTATACATTCCTGTACGGTAATTTTTTTTTGACAAATTTAGAACAGCAGAACTATTTTGGTAGTTTCGGTAATTGATTTTACTGAGGCTCAGTACACCAACTGTCAAAACCACAAAACCAACGAAAGATTTTCTTTTGTATTACCTAGGGTATTCGTTCCCTTATTAAGCATGTGGCTCCCATTTTCATCCTACGAAAAACGAATGACTGAGGCGCTGTTTGTTTTGTTTCTTATTTTTGAATTTTTTGTTAGAATGGCAGGCTGACTACTTCTACCTCAAAATAACGAACCCCATAAAAACAACACTCCACCGACAAGGGTTACACGTTGTTCACAAAAGTGAGAACACTCTGCGTGACCTGCTTTGCAACCTTAAAGATAAGGTTCCACCTGACGAGCAGTCTGGCATATACCAGGTCGACACGAATCGGCTGCAGTAACATTCTCTCTCTCCCCGGACCCGGATTAGTACGAACAACATCGCAATCAGTCGGACATTGTCCCGCAGATGAGCTGCATCGAGCCCGAAACCGGTCGCCATTAAAGTAATTTTTTAATTATTTTGACGATTGTAAGAACCATAAGTGTCGTGTCTTGTCTCGCGTCGCGTTTCGTGAATGTCGTGATTGTTCTTACGTTAGCACTAAATACACCAATTGATAGTGGGCCACTAAAACCCCTCAAATGCGCAGGTATGCTAAAGGACATACACTTTACCGACACATACAATATGCACCTCAAAATCGTTGAAATAATAGTTGTAAGAAATTTAAAAGCCTTATTGCAATGAGAAATGTTCAATAAAGAAGTATTAGGCAGCCAATCTCTTAACATTCACCTGGAACGCCTATAATAAGTGATGATGTCCAAAATATATTAAAGGTTTTCTACTGTTGATATATTTTGGTCATTTCATAAACATTTTCAATAGGTGCCTGTTAAGCGGAGAAATTTGATTATTTGCAAGAAAAGCTTTGTTAATTTATACTACTTCCATGATTCAAAAGTATTCATGGCTAAATTTTAAGGTAATGGCCCTGTCCAAATTATATATACCTGAGGGTGTCCAAAACATATTTTCGGTGTCCAAAATGCAATTCTAACAGGCGATAGGAAATTGTGATTTTCTCATCCTAAAATGCTTTCGTTAAGGTTTCAGCCATCAGGAGTGCAAAGTACAGTAATATTATAAGCGTATAAGTAACTTTGCAAAATTCCGCGACGCCAATCTATGTTCTCCAAAGTTCGGCCAACGGACTTCGCTCAGTCCTAGGATCTCAAGCTTCATACGGCATGCCGCATTGGCTAGTTGTGCCAGTTTACCTTGCTGGGATAGGATTCATACATTCCAAGTTCCAATTCTTGTCCGTTGTTTCGCGCTAAAAGTCGTTGCCGTTGAATCGATTCGTAATCTTTCATTTTCGGTTTCTGTAACGGTTTTTTTGGTTTCGGAAACAGTAGGTTGTTGGCCTAAGGTCCCCTATCCACCGTGGTGGGGCTGCCACCTTCCGATGGAGAAGCATTTCATACTCAGCCGCAGGACGCCAGAACAGACGCTGTTTGAGCCGCACCTCCTTGGTGAACAGACACTCGAGACGTACCTCCTCAATCTAGCTGAAGTCAGAAGGACAACAGTGCCCAGGCTGCACTACCAGCTAAGCACACAACTCTTAGCTGGCGGTCTTTGTCATCGCTTGACCCATGGAAGCATGAGGTAGGAACTTGTGAGGATCAGAGCTTGGACGCTCTCCTTTTCTACTCACCATTTTGCAGCTCTTCTTCTGTAGCGGTTCTTATATATGTACATAATAGCTGGCTGCTTCATATATACATAAATTCTCGCGTTTAGTATCATACAGGCGTATCTACAATGATCGATTTCTCTTCGTCGATTTTCTCTTCGGATTATTCCGGAAAATACGACCAATATTCGGATGATCTCTCGGTGTATTTTGGTGAAGGACGACTAGGACTAGCATCTAAAACAACAAAAACAACCAAAAATGATTTGCAGGCCAAGTTTTGAGCCGAAGAGAAAATCGATGAAGAGAAATCGATCATATGATATGATGATACTATGATACTATGATGATACGTATGATACTAAGCGCGAGAATTTATTGTTGAACGAATATATTTATACTAATAAAGTGTAATCATGTCACGAAACCGTTTATTTTTCTTTTAAAGTATCTTTTACGCAAACGCTCATCATTTATTATTCTTCTTTTCAGGTAAGCTGACCCCATCAATTATTTAAATGCCAGTTGTGAGTAAAAAGGTATGAATGAACAAACTCTACAATACTTTCATTTCAATCCCAAAAATCCAGGTAAAAAATGTTCCATTTGATGAAATAGGATGAAAACAATTTGGAATTGTGTGAAGAAATGTTTAGGAGTTCGACTTATATTTTTTTAGGTTGCTACGCATTGCCAGTTTTTTTTAGTAATTCAAACTAATAATTTTAACCCTTGTTGGATGTTAGGATCAATATGACCCAGAAAGGCTCGCTGAACGTGTTCTACGCCGTTGTGGGTCGCCTAGCCTTACATCTTAGGAGGGTTAAAGGGGTTTTTAATACCGCAGAGGTTTTTAATACCGCAACTTATATAGATGATATTTTCGAAGCCAGAAAATATTTATAAATCATTTGACAATTCACTGAATCATGACAAAATTTTTTTGGTCGCTTTCAGAACGTTTTTGTGGAGTTTTGCGAAGAACCTCTACTGCATATTTCAGGCAAATATTAAGTGAAACTTGTATTCCTATTACTAAAACGGTACCTACAGGTTTAATGATATACCATATACTTTTTATATCACTTTACTGGAATTGACTTTCAGCAGCTTATGCAGTAATGATGAATCTAGAATTACATATTAAACAAGCCTGAAAAAGAGTGGGGGAGGGGGAAGTATGGCCGAGCGTTAAGGCGTTAAAGGCGTTAAGGACAGGGAGAGGAGGGTTGAAAAATGTCAATTTGAGCGTTACGTAATACATGGATGCTACCTTTCTCGTAAAATGGAAAACTCTGACAAGTCGTGAATAATGAATTACCGTCAAGGCGCCATTCACCGTGGGGGCTCCATTCACCGTGTGCCTTCGAATATTTTTTCATTATTTCCATATTATTATTGAATGATATGACAATTTCCCTTCAATTTCACCAATACAACACTAATGTATTGTTACCATGTCAAAACGCTCATTAGAAACATTTAAAAGTATCATTTTGACACTAAAGTGTGTTTACATGAAGCGGGTTTCTGCTCGTTCACTGCATTCATAGTGAAAAAACGAAAACTGCGCTAAGGTGATTTAAGCGATAAACTAAATTTAGTAACGTTTTTATTCCACCAAGAAGCAATTAAATTCACATATCAGGTATGTATTTTGCATTACCGAAGTAAGTTTAACAAGAAAGTACGATTACTCGTACTTTTTAATTGAAACAAAAAGGCACGGTAAATGGGTACCCTAAAAATCAATGGTCTCCATTCACCGTGCCCCATATTGTGCCATATATCTAGAAAAAATCGAAAATTTGAACATTCGTTTTTCTATTAAAATCTTGTAAGTTATTACTTGAAATGCATTTAAACGAAAAAAATTCCCTTGGCTGGGTTGTTTTGATCATTTTTAAACAAAGTAGAATAAAACTTCTCATACACGGTGAATGGGTCCCTACTACCACGGTGAATGGTGACCTACCACGGAATTAGGCGACCCTACTACCCTTTAGTAATTGTACTATATAACCAAATTTTGTGAAAAATTTTCTACTTCTGTGGATATTGTTTAAATTTTAACCTATAATGAAGGCAATTAAAAGCGGCACCAACAATGTTTATAAGACTGGTGTCAAATGACAGCCCTTATTTGCCCCGAATCCTCTTAGATCCACGGTGAATGGTGCATTGACGGTATTACTCACCCATATTCGAAACTGCTTGATGATAGATCTTCAGCAGCGTTGCAGTGTTTACGGACACGAACTTACCACTCAAAAATCGAAATTCAAGGCTTATAAATCATTTAACTCATTATGCACAATCTTTATCCTATTGTGTTCAAGTTGGTTCAAACGTATGTCACATTAGGTGGATTTTCGCAACAAATTCAAGTTGTGACATTGTCATTATTGATGCGCGATGCTTGAATTTTGATTCAGTGGCGTATACACGTTTGTTGAATGGGCGTTTGTCCGAAATGTGTAGCTTCTATCAATGTATAAGCTGTTTTGTCGAATTATGCAGTGAACATAGTTATTGCAATAAACACAAGAAAAATAAAAAAAATAAATAAAAAAAATTGTTATTGCAGTACAGTCCAACATGGGAAACACTCATTTATTTTTTTTTGCGTTTACTTCGCGACTTCGCTCACCATCACGCATAATCAGAAGCAAGTGCTCTTCTTTATCAATCGAGCGAATTCTTTCGACTCTGACCTGAAGTACACAGGGTTAAATATTTGACAAGGAAAGAACTCAAGAAACAATATCTGTTTGACACTATTCGATCGAATCAAACAAGATATTTGAGCATTGGTTTGTTTTTAATATTTGACCCTGTGTAGTATCGGCTTATCTACTATTTTTATCGGCTGTTTATCTTTTTATTTTTACTTTAAGTTATTTTTTCGAGTTAAATTGCCTTCCCTTCACAGTTATATAATTAAGGACTCATTCAAAATATTTCGTTTTACCTAATCAAATTTGATAGATTTAAGCATTTTATGTTAGTATGAAAACTTGCATGCAACTATTGGAGGGTGACTTGTATGGGAAATATCGTACCTTACATAAATCGCTTAAAACTATCAAATTTGATTTGGTAAAACGAATTATTTTGCATGAGTCGTTTATTTAGATGTTAATTGACCAATTAACCTTTTGATTGCTTCAAAAAAAATATTTCCGTGCTTAATGGCTTGCAGTCAAAAAAGCTCGAAATCGCATATTTTGCCCTATAAATTGAGGTATAGCTCAAAATTGTGACGTGTTGGAGCAAATCTGAGGATTCGGATGCAGCGGCCCAAAATTTGTCGGAGACACATAAGTTTGCTCTTGAGACAGTCCAAAAGTTATTATTTGTTACGCTGTGTAAATAAATATTTTTCTTTAATTTTTTTGCATTTACACAAAAATTTGAATGATTCGTCATCTTCGGTGTCGACATTTATAATATTTTAGTCGAAATTAATAAATGTTTTGACTCAAGTAAAGGTTGCATGAACTACATCACTTACCAAAGTGAATCCAAATCATGTGACTCTCCCCCTCCTCACTAACAAAAACTCCTTCCCGTGACAGTCGTGGAGAAGATGAGGTGATCTCGGTCTCTAGTAGCAACGTACGTCACACTAACATTCCTTTCCTTCCTCGATGACCATAAGGACGTGGCCGGCGCCGTTATTGACAAATAAACTTTGGAATTCTCGAACTGTGCACATTGAGAGCAGTAATTACTCCCAAGCTCCGTTTGTTGGTTCCTTGTGCAATTTCGATTGTTCTGGTCAATCACGGAGTAGCAACTACGAATTGTACGGTCATCTATGCTCATGCTCATGTTCAACAATGAAGCATAAAGCATTAGTTTATGATGGATACCCAACTAACCAGTAAGCATTTAAAATAGCACTCCTTCAGCATTATAGTTGCCTTTACAACAAGGCGTTTAGTGCTAATTAGCCGTATACGCCTTTAGTGCTACTCCACAGCAGGTTTTGGCAAAATAACGGGCTGTCTAAGTGCTACCCCTTCAGGAACGTCGTGACAAAATGTCAAAGAAGCGTAACGCCAGTAACGCCTCGTCGAACAAAACAAAACAAAAATAGATTTACGTCTGCTTCTCGGTCTCTCAGCCCGCTTCTCCGCTTCCTCATCCTTTCACACTCCAGCTGGTGATAGATGGTACTTTTTGCTTGTTTTAGTAGTGATTTGGGTTCGAACTTAGGATCCGAAGATACTGAAATATATTTCCTTCTCAATCTGCTGCTACTGCTCCACGATGCTACAGCTGTGCCGATGTCGTGCGTTGAATTTATTCCCAATATAAAGAATGCTTGGAAAACAGTTCCAGTTCGAACACCCAAAACTTGTTTTCAAAAAGATATTCCGTTGTGTGTAGATAATTTTCATTTCTTTTTCGATCTGTAGCATATGATTTTCTCTTCCTCTTTCGAATAATCCTATGATCTGCCCTAGGATCCGCCAAACCATCCACCATGACGAAATCATAAAAAGTCATTTTTTAATGGCCAAGTTCCATCAAACCCAGCTGCCACAATGTTTGCTTCTCAGCTCTTGCATTAGTGATGGAAAAACGAAGAAGCAAATCAGATGCACAAATCGGCACCAACATTTCAAAAGGGCGTAACTGCATTTACAACCAATGCCTTCTCACAAAGCTGTGGAGCGTATCCCATCCCTCTCGAGCAATCCACTAGCACAAATAGAAAGATAAAATCCTCCTCTTTTGATTAAAGGATGTGAATTGCGTGAGATGAATGAAATACGACCCACAGCTCTGCGAGAAGGCATTGGTTGCAAAAGCAGTTACGCCCTTTCGAAATGTTGGAGCCGAAATTTGTAAACAGAAGCATAGTTCCTGTAAAAAAGAGACAACATGTGCTGTGAAATGCATAACATATCTCCCATCCTCTTTGCTCTTAGCATTTAAAGAGCAGTTGGGAAGCATTCTGATTGCTTCCAAACGAAAACTCCTCAAGCAGTTGAAATGCTAATTTGCAGCTTAAAGCTTTTGAGCAGCACAGCTTATGCTATTTCAATGCAGATATGCATTCGAACTGCTTATGTAGGGCAGCAAGCATCTGAAATGCATAATACGGGCTGCTGTACGGTTTATTTAAATGCTTAGTGGTTACCTGGGTAATCACTGGGTTCGCTATTAAAACCACACTAAAACGTACTTCCCGCACCTCCACTAGTTCTTCACGAATAAAAACTCATGAGTTAGCTCATGAGTCTTTTAGTTTTCGTTTTGCTTCTTACTCACGCAGTAGGCGGGTGCGTATAAACTCACACACTGTTCACTCTCGGAATCGTGAGTAAGCGTTGTGTTGACATTTCACTCGCGAATTGCTTCATGATGAGAGTAATTCCATCACTGCCTCGGAGGGCTTTAGGACAGAAGGTTGAAGGACAAAAAGTCGAAGGACACAAGGTCGAATGAACAAAAGGTCGAATGGGACAGAGGTCGAATGGGGCAAAAGGTCGAATATACAATAATTTTAGTAGACCAAGTTACCAGTTGATGTGTCTCAATTATAAGACAAACATATTTGATGAGCCTTTGTTATAGCTGTATAATCATGTGTATTTCAGACAATAACAGTTCTATGTTAATGTAGTATCTATTGTCAATTTAATTTGATTTTTCCCCTCTTAAATTTATAGGCTGTTCTTTTAACTTTTGTTACTGAAATAATTATTGACTCTTAGGTAGTTATTGTCCAATCAGAAATTTTGCTTTCTTATAGCTGTTCTTTCTAACTATACTGCAGAAATATTCTTTGACTTAGTGATCATCCCCTCTTGGATTGATAAGTAGTTCCTATTAATTATACTGTATAATTTCGTTTTATTTGCTCATATAATACCCAGAGATTTGTCCTTCCCTAATTCAAAGACTGTTTGGCTTTATAAAATCCCTGTAATGATTGAAGTTGCAAATGACACTATTTCAATCTATGATTGATCCTTCTTCTACCCATTGACTGTTCTTTCAAGAAATATTGTTTTCCACATTTCTACATTTTTGGCATCTGTTGCAATGCGATAATAAATTGCTGCATAGGTATAGGTAATGCAAGTTCTAGTAGATACTTTTCTTGCTGAAATTGTTGAATAATTTTGATATCACTGGTTCTATTTTTACCGGAATATCAATCGTCGTTTTTCTGTCGAATTCTGATCACTTTTTCATGTCTTCCAATTTGACTTAAATCTATTTAACTTTTTGCCCCATTCGACCTTTTGTCCAGTCGACCTTTTGTCCTTTGACCTTATGTCTTTCGACCTTATGTCTTTCGACCTTTTGTCATAGGTTCCCTCGGAGAGATGACCAAACATGTTTTTTCTTTATTTTCGAACAGTTCTTGAGCAATATGAAAAATAAAGCTAATATTAGCAACCAAAAAAGGTTTTTGTGGTGGCCCCTAAAACGTGGGGCCCGGGGCCCTGGCCCCCCGCCCCCCTTAGATCTGGCCCTGTATAGACATGCTAGCATTTTCATCGATTGTTTGGATCATTTTTGTAAAGATTGTGTGTCTTTGCACGATGCCGACCAATAATCTAACTGTACAACCCTTTAGAACCCTTTAGTATTAGCCGGGGCCCGTGGCGTAGTGGCTACACGTTTGCTTCATAAGCAGATGGTCATGGGTTCGATCCCAGCCCCGGCACTTTCGTTAGTTGCTCTTTCCCCCTGAGAGCAGCTGACACTGACCCTCTTCTGAGCCCAATGGCTCAAATGAACCCGGATACTTGGACATCGGCGAACAGCAACCCATAATGGACCCCCTAACGGACTGGAAACAGGAACAACCAACAGCCACACATCCACACCCTCGTGCTCATCATTCTACCATGATAGGGTAGAAGTGAAAGCAGTGCAACGGCAGCCAGTTCGATATAGCACAATTAAAATAGAATAGATTTAGGCGCTGTACAAAGTGTATGTACAGCTTCCAATTGGAATCGCTCACGCAGTGCCCTAGGGGACAATAGAGCTGTAACTTAAGTTAAGTAATTGAAGAATAAAAAAACCCTTTAGTATCAAGCCAAGCTTCATTAGACCGGACGTCCATTCGACCAACCATCTCTCGACCACACATCCATACATATACCAAAAGTATTTTTTTTATTCTTCTTAAATTGCAATGCCATTTTACTAATCTAACCCTAATGAAGGACCATGGTAACGATATGTTAATCATTCCCTATATACAATCATTGAACTAAACATTTCAGTTGCGTCCAACTGTGTAGTAATTCTGAACTCACGTTTCAAATACGACTCTTAAGCCTCAGAAGTCGAGTAGCACCGAAAGTGAGAATCACACTGCGCACTTCAGATTGCAACGCTGCAAATGATTCAAATGCAAGTATTTAATGCTACACCACATCACCAGTCAGTGCTGTAATCACTGGGTCCGAGGAATTATGCTCACTTTGCTCACTAATGCCGGCGCTTTATATGTGAAATTGGTCACGACTTTGATATTTTGTTCTCACTAGCTGGCTGTTATCCCCGACCACCCCATCCTACTCCCCTCACATCTTCTTCTAACCTAAGACTTCGATAGAGTTGCTGACGATGCAAAGCTCGAGCTGCATCCTTAGAGTAGCGGTGCAACCAGAGATCAACCACGCTGACTCAATTGCGAGCAGCAAAAGCGGGAGATAATTGAAAAATTGGACACGACGTCGTCGGTCGGCAGCACGATGTGATGGTCAGTCAGCGCCGCTGAGGTGCCGTGCCGTGGATCTTATATGGACGGGCAGAAAAATGAATGCGGACACCGCAAAAATTCAATCAGATCGGGCTAAATTTGCGCCTAAATCAAACAATTCCCGAGCCGTGCGCGCTGCGGTCGCTTGAAGTGATGCTGCGGCAACGACTACCCCGGCGAAGGTGATTTCGCAAATCGGCGCCAATCGCAGGCCGTTGATGTGGAAAATCGCGTGGCGAAAAGCTGGAAACCTTGGGAGTTATTCAACTGCTGGAAGAATAAGTCTGTCTTTTATATGCCTATTGAACTTTGTTGCACATGTGTATGAATCACGAACTGATGATTCAAGAGAAAAATGAAGGCGTATTATATACGGCATACTTCAGTGGGCTGGTCACAGCAATGTAAAAAAAGTTGTGCTGATATTATTTAGTTGGATACCAGATAAAAAAGTTTTTCTACCTGGTTTCTGTGTATGTTTCTTGTTGCCGGTGAACCAATGACCAGCCCATTCTAGTCTACCATATTTTACACGACTTGTGGTTCATGTGTGTGTAACGTATCATTTTTTCATTTTTCAGTATTCCATACAACACTATACTAAACAAGGAAAAAATAATCTTTGTCCATGCTTTGCAACAAATAAACATTCAAGATCGATCGTCAGTATAAGCACTAACAAACATTAGTTAGTTTTCAAAATATTTATGCTTTTCCAAGGAGCAAAAAAAAACGCCGAACATTCCAGCGCCACCGGCATGCGATGCTCGCGCGCCACAAACCCTCTCATGACATAATCAAGATAACTCGACCTGATATTTCCCGAGCCTAAGCGGAGCCGAGAGATGTTTCTCATATTTCTCGAATGCCAGAATTGGACGCGCTTGACATTATGGAGCGCCAAAGAAGTTGCCATAAACAGTGCGCGTTCAGTTAAAGTGCATTGCCGCTGTCATCACCGTTTAGGACTTTAGCTCGATCAGTCGAAGTGTTGCAGAGTTTCTCCGATTCATATGCTCAAACGCCGGCAACACCGTAGAGTGACTAGATGCAGAGGCTCAATGATCAGCATGGTGGCTTATTTTGAATTGTCAAGGGAATCGCCAAACTATCAGCTAGCATGCTCAATATGATAAACTGAATAATAGGGTGCGGTCAGTTTGGTGAAATGGAGACCTCCATCTCACACTAAACACATTTCTTCACCGGTTTCTAATATTACACGTTGGCCACAGTATGGATCTTGTGCAAGATTTTTTTTTGATGTAATATCGAATAAAATGAAACGAAAGCTTTGACTTTCTTGTATTCACACTTTTTCGTTTTTTTCTTTATTATGCATATGTCCTTATTTTTAAAAGCTTTGTTAAAACTGTTACCTTTTAGTATTTTCTTATAAGATAATATTTTCCCTGTGTGTGGAACATTAACTTCATCCATTTTGTATTTTTAGGATATTTGAAAACCCTCTGTAACAAGATTATGTTTTGAAAGTTTTACTGAAAGAAAAATTTAATTTATTTTTTGGAAGTGTTATTATTAGAAAATATTTTTTTTTGTTTAAATTCCAAAAATAAATAAAAAGTATAAATTTTCGATGGCAATTTGACGTATCCTAAGATGCGAGCAGCCAGCCACATCGAACCAACATGACGACACACACGCGAATTCCATCCATCTCCGAGTAAATCATTAAACCAAAGCTGCACGTACATGTACCGACCAGCTCGCCTCTGCTCAGTCTTTATAGTACACAAGTGTTTCAATGCAGAGTGGTAGACTGCCGGTCGGTGCAATATCGGTATCTCACGTTTTAGGCATTTAGCGATGAATTATATGAATTTAAATGACGACAGCCCTTCGCAATCAGCCGGTGTTATGATATAGGATGAGAAATCGAGCGCGTTAGGGAAATGATGTTCCAAATGGACTATCTGACATGAATGCAGCGCGCCGGGTGTCATATGCAAGTGCATGTTTGAACAAAGAAGAAAATTTGAGAATGGTTGTATTATGATTGCGTAGAGGTACAGTGGAGTTTCTTGCGACACCTGGAAGTGTGGGGTTAAAGCTGCCTTCTACAACTAAAGTAAAAGCCAAGACTACTCTCTCCTCGACCCACTAAACAACATTCCTATGCATGCCATTCCGGAAGCCCCGGTGTCCGTCATTGCAAACCAGCCCGCCCAGGATTCGCAGCAAGACAATGTTCCCTCCACATTACCTGAGGTGGCAAAATCAGCCGATGTTAATCGTTTATTGGTGTACTACCAGAACGTTAGAGGGCTTCGTACTTAGATCGACAATTTTTTGCTGGCCGTCTCTGATTCTTCGTACGACGTAATCGTTCTGACAGAAACCTGGTTAGACGATCGGATTTACTCACCTCAACTCTACGGTAACGCCTTTACAGTCTTCCAAATTGATCGCAACCGGCTTAATAGTTCAAAATCTCGCGGAGGAGGCGTCCTAATTGCTGTATCCACACGGTTATCCTGCAGAATCGATCCGTCACCTATAAGCAATGCGGTAGAGCATCTGTGGGTTAGAATCAAAGCTCCAGGTAAAAACGTTATAATTGGTGTACTGTATCTTCCACCTGATCGGAAGTCGAACATTCTGGATTTGGAAGAGCACGTGCGCTCTCTTGGCGTGGTTGCTTCCTCTATAATGCCTTCGGACGTTTTTCTTCAATTTGGAGACTACAATTAATCTGGTCTCGTGTGGTCTACTCCTGTGGGTGACTTGCCTACTATTGATGCTTTAAACTCAACTGTTAGAGAAGCCTGCTCGTGTTTGTTGGATGGTTTTAGGTATAATGGTTTGGTTCAAGTTAACAATGTAATCAATCCTGATGGAAAACTGCTTGATTTAGTGCTAACTAATGAACCAGGTTTATATGCTTGTTCTGTTTTGGAAGCCATTGAACCTTTGATCAACTTGGATCCCGTCCATCCTGCGCTTGAATTGACACTTAAGCTGATTGAACCCATAATCTACGAAGACGTTTCGGACTGTATCAACCTAGACTTTCGCAGAACTGATTACAAAGCACTGGAGGAAGCAATTGACGCTATCAACTGGGATTACCTTGAGAATACTATCGACGTTGACGATCTAGTGAACTACTACACCGAACATGTGAACCGAGCTATAGCTGATTGCGTGCCGCCACGTCGTCCAGCTCCAAAACCAATTTGGTCCAATTATCGATTGCGCAAACTGAAGAGGCTGAGAGCGAAAGCTCTCCGCGACTATACCAGATCGAGATGTAGGGTAACGGTTGAATTTTGGACCCCTAGAGGACATTGGTTTGAATTTAATTCAAAATTAAACAGATTCAGAGGGTATTTACACATAATGATGATGTTAGTCTGTTCGTAAAAGCCTCTACTGTTCGTTAAAAATATCCACAAGGTCATTTCTGACTGAAAATTTGATGAAAATAACCAATTTTTGAAGCATCAGTTTTCATTGTTTTGGACACCCAAATATATTTTGGACCCTCTTCACCCAAGTAACACACATGTTATAGTAGAGTTACGACAGCGCAAGTTTTGGTTGTATAGAAGTTTATTTTACGTAATTCTAACATTGTGTTGAAATAACGTAAAATAAGCTTCTATACAACCAAAACTTGCGCTGTCGTAGCTTTTATATAACATGTGTGTTGCTTGGGCAGTATATATTTTGGACACCCGGTGTTTAAACTCGTTTGAAACTATTTTGAAAGAATTTGTCACTTGAATATGCTGGATCACATCCTAATCACTTGATTGACACAGGCTGATTAGACGAACTTTACGAATTTAATGCGCTAAAATGATAAACGTTTTTGTTTACATCTGCAAGTTTCCTCAGCACCCGCAATCTCTTTTTGTAAACATGATGCGAAACCCGCATGGATGACGAGATTGGCAAAAAATAATTTCAAGGCAAATAAGGATGCTTCCAGTGAGGAAATGATTGCTGCCCGTGCAGAGCGATTTTATTTAGCGAATGATTCTAAAAATTTCCGTCATCTCATAATTAAACCTGTGTAAGTTGTGACAATAGGACACAGGGGGTCCAAAATATATGGGGGTCCAAATTATATTGGTTACCCTACATACTTTCCAGAAGCAATTATTCAACTCTGCTAGTAACCGCTATCGATTATACAATCGTTTTCTATACAAACGATATGTACTTCGTATGCAGAACAACCTTCGACGCAACCCGAAGCAGTTTTGGTCTTTTGTCAACACCAAGAGGAAGGAAAATGGGCTACCTGTTGAAATGCACTTGAGAAACGTAACGGCTTCTACAATGTTGCAGAAGTGTAACATGTTCGCCGACCATTTCAAGAACGCTTTTAACAACATCTCAGCTTCTGAACGAGAAATCAATGAAGCATTCAGCGACACGCCTGGGGATGTTATCGACTTTAACCTGTTCAGAATCTCCGATAGTTGATAAGACAAAACTCTCCTATTCCGCCGGGCCGGATCAGATACCATCTTGCGTATTGAAGAAATGTTCCAATGCTTTCATTAGGCCGCTTGTTCTACTGTTCAATGCATCCTTACAGCAACGTGAATTCCCGACTGCCTGGAAGCTGTCAGAGTTGTTCCCTGTTCACAAGAAAGGAGATAAGTCTAACATTGAGAACTATCGCGGTATTACTTCGTTAT
>NC_085137.1:304430858-304450120 GCF_035046485.1 Aedes albopictus | reverse complement strand
AATTCTAGAGAAATTTCTGAAGAAATTCCTTAAAGATTTTCCGGAGGCATTCCTGGACGAGTGCCTGAAGGAATTCCTGAAAAAAAAACCCTGCAGGAATCCTAGAGGAATACCTGGAGGAATGCATGGAGAATGCCTGGGGGATTCTTGAAGGAATGCCAGTAGGAATGTCTGGAGGAATTCCCAGCGAATCCCTATTGGAATTTTTGGAGAAATCCCTGGAGAAAATCCTGGCTGCATTCCTGGAGAAATCCCTGGAGTGATTTCCTGGAGAAACTCCTTGACAAGATTCTGAAGAAATTTCTGGATCACTTCGTGGAAGAATTCTTGGGGTTCCTTGAAACATTCTTGAGGAATTTCTTGGAGGAGTCCGTGGAAGAATCCCTGTATAAAATCCTTGAGGAACGCCTAGAGTAATCACTAGAGAAATTCCTGGAGGAATTCTTGGAGAAACCCCAGGGGGATCCCTAGAGGAATTCTTAATAAAATCTATAAGGAACCCATAGAGGAATTTCTGGAGGAATCCCTGGGAAAAAATCTGTGGTAATTCTCAGAGGAGTTTTTGGAGCAATTCCAGAAAGAATCTCTTAAAGAATGCCTACAGAAATTCCTCAAGGAATCTTTGAAAGAGTCCCCGGACAATCCTTGTATGAATCCGTCGAGACAACCCTGGAGATATTCCTGGAGGAATGTCTCTAGAAATCTCTGGAGGAGTTCCTGGATGATTTCCTGAAAGAATGCCATGAAGAGTTGCTTGAGGATTTTCCTGAAGCTGTTCTTGACAGAAACCCAGAAAGAATTCCCGAGTGAACCCCTGGATGAGTTCTTTTAGGAATACCTGAAAAAAAAAAAATCCTGAGGAAACTCCAGGAAGAATCCGTAGGAATTACTTAGGAACTAGGAAGGAACAGGAGAGATTAATGGAAGTTTTTAAGTTGGACTCCCTAAAGAAATCCACGTCTGCAGTGATTTTAGAGAAACTGTTGAAGGAATCCTTGACTTAACTACTAAATGATTACTTGTAGAGTACTTTAAAGGAATTCCTAGATGAATTTTTGAATTATCTCCGGTGGCGTTTTTTGAAAGGATTTCTGAAAAAAATCCTGCAGAAATACTTCGAATATTTCCAAATGGAATTGTGGAATGGCTATAGAATTGAAGAAATCTGAAGGAATACCCACTGAAATACCTGAATGGATACCTGGTGAAATTTCTTTGGGAATTCTTGGAGAAATTTCTGTAGAAATCCTATAAAAAGCACTGTAATAATCACTAGAGGAACTTCTAAAAATATCCCAGGCGAAATTCCTGGAGGATTTTTAGAAGAAATCTTAGCGAAATCATTGATGATATTATAAAGGAATTATTTAATGTTTCCTTGCAGAAGCATCTGGAAGAATTTATGAAGGAATTGAGGTAGGAATTCCTGAAGTACTACTTGGAAAAAAATCCTAAAACAATCACATTCTGAATCCCTGGAGATTTTTTTAAGGAAAAAGCCGGAGGAATTTCTGTGGGTGTCCTTGAAGAAATTCATTTAAAAAAATATCAGGTTTATTGTTCATGAAAAATGCTCAGGTATAGATTATGGAGTAATTGAAGAAATATTTGGAATAAAAATCTGAAAGAATCCCCGAAGAACTGTCCAAATACATCCCAAACAATGTCAGGAGGAAACATTAGAGAAACTCTCGGAGAAACTTCTAGAAGAATCTCCAGAGAACTTTTATGAGGAATTTCCTTATAAAAGTCCGAGAATAAATGGAGTAATCCCTGAAGGAAGCTTTCGAGAAATGCAAGCATAAAATTCTGAAATAAAAAATGAACTTCTGAATGCAAAATCTAGAGGAATTTCTGAAAATATTTTGAATAGTGTTCTTCTGGCATTGCATCTATTGAAGTAACGTTTTGAGGAGTTTCTAGAACAACCCCTTGAGCAATTCCTTGGAGAATTTCTTTGGAATTTCCTAAGAAAAACTTTCTGGCAATATTTTTGGAAGAATCTTCAGAAATACATAAAAAAATACAATTACGTCCTAATGTAGCAATCCTGGAAATAATTTCCTATAAAATCACTAAAGGAATCCTGGGATGAATTTCGGAAGTAACTCGTCGAACAGTTCCAAGATTAATGTTTTGAGATATTTTTAAGGAAACTTCTGAAGAAGTTTCAAGAAGAAATCTTGCAGGAATTTATCGAAGAATATCTGGAAATATCTGGGGAAATTTCCAAAAAATCCATCGACAGGGATGCGTTTTGAATAAATCTACCGAGTTTTTTTCATTCCAAGAAATCTTACGATAATCTTCTTTCGGTAAACATTCAAGTTTTTTTTTATATATCCTGGATTTCTGCCGGTGTACTTGGAGGTCATGCTGGACAATTTTCTAAAAACTTTAAGAAGAATTCTTCCAAAACTCACAAAAGGAATTCAAGCAAGATTGTCTTCTCCGTGATGATCACAGAACATTTTCGTAAAATAATAAAGTATGGAAGGAGTTTCCCGAGATAAAAGTTGTGGTAATTGTTAGAATCGCAGAAAATAAAAATAATTTCACTTAATTACGTGCAGGTCAGAAATTTAGTGTTTTCGGTTCGAACTAGGCATTATTCAGGAATTATTATTATATGTTTGTATAAAAATAATCCCATGCACATGGCAGAAGCTTTCCAGTGAATTTAAGGAATTCTTTTCGAAATTTTTTCTGAATTTCCCTTGTAACTTATTTTCTTTGGAAATTTCTTTAGTTTCGATATGGGTTTGGGAATATTTTATAAGTAAAGAATTTCCATAGAAATGGTATTTCCAATGGAATTAAATCAGAAATTTCTTTGTAAATTTCTTTTGATACTTCTACGGACACTTCTTCGAAATTGTTTCGACAATTCCTCTTGCAAAGCTGTTCAGCAATATTCTTGAGATTCTTTCTGTAATTGCAAATTGCTTCGGCCAACACTTTCTTGTCCATTTAGTTTTAGTTCATGCGAAAATTCCTGTGGGAATTGGCTATTTTATCGAGAATTTCCTCGGCAATCCCTTTGTGTGTCGGGGCCCGTGGCGCAGTGGCTACACGTTCGCTTCATAAGCGGATGGTCATGGGTTCGATCCCAGCCCGGCACTTCGGCAGTTACTCTTCTTTCCCCAGAGAGCGGCTGGCACCTGATCCTCTTCTGAGCTCTTTTAGCTCAAACGGACCCGGATAATTGGATATCGGCGAACGGCAACCCAATCGGACTTGAGAAGGAACAACCCAGCCAGCAATTTGGTTGCTATATCGAAGTTGCAATCGAAATAGTCACATATATATAGAACCAAAGAAATCGTATTCAATGCACGAAACAGGCATATACATACTAAAGTGGAGGCCATATCGAAACATATATACGATTACTGCGATTCCTCTCTCTCTCTTCTTGGCGTAACGTCCTCATTGGGACAAAGCCTGCTTCTCAGCTTAGTGTTCTATGAGCACTTCCACAGTTATTAACTGAGAGCTTCCTCTGCCAATGACCATTTTGCATTCGTATATCGTGTGGCAGGAACGAAGATACTCTAATCGAACCCGTCACCCTCAGCATGGTCATGCTGAATACCCGTGCGTTTACCGCCTCGGCTATATGGACCCATCCCGATTCCATCCAACATGATTAACGATTTCTCGAAAAATTTCTACGATTTCGCCGATTTTATCCGTCTAAATATACGATTATGCATGATCTTATTACGATTGAGTGTACCAATATACGACTCAAGATTTTCAAATAAAAAAAAACAATTGGTGTTCAGTGGGAATCGAACTTAGGTCCTTTGATTGAGAACTGCGCGTTATCTCTATTGGCTATATTGCCAAGTTGAAAAGAGAGAGTTCAAAATGAATGGCATGAAACGAAGAAAAATCAGCATAATACGGCGCTAGACTTGTGGTGGGAGCCTTGTTTTTGTGCATTGAGTGGCACCAAAAGTGGTGCCGTGCAAGAGGCCCGGAATTCACATCGTAGTTGGAATCTATACATCACTTATTGTAAGTCTTCTGCTGTATGGGGCCGTTCATAAACCACGTAGACTTTTTGGGGGAAGGGGGGGTCTGGCCAAAGTCTACGCTCCATACAAATTTCAAAATTTTTGTATGGACAAAAGTCTACGAGGGGGGAAGGGGGGTCTGAGATTTCCAAATTTTGGTCTACGTGGTTTATGAACAGCCCCTATATAAATAGTATGAAAACCTATATAAATATTTGGTTGAAATGATTGCTACCATGCTTGGAATGTGCCAACAACAACAAAAATACTAATTCGTTATGAATACCATTTTTTTTTTCTTTTTCTTCATCATACAAATATGTAAACAAAACCATTTACGATTTCCGAGATTAAGATTCGACTATTGAAAGTGCAGTAACAATCATATGCGACTGTAAAAATGAATATACGACTTCGACGATTTCATTCAATTCGTATACGACGCAAGTGTGACGCAAACGATCAATATACAATATTGTTTTAGTTGTATACGATTTCACTGATTTTCATCATACCTTTAGGTAGCAAGCTCGATTTAGCAGATTCACATACGATGTGAAGCGACAATTTCCACGATTCAAGAAATCATATATACGATGCTAGCGAACTTGCAGCTTGACACTAAGAATGTATGTTTTTGCCTTTCTCGTTCACCTAAGTGAACTGAAAGGCTATATGTTCACTCAAAAAAATTTTTTTCGATAGGAGGCTCGGAGGGTCAAGTCACATATACCAATCAACTCAGTTCGACGAATTGAGATGATGTCTGTATGTGTGTATGTATGTGTGTCTGTGAACAAAATAAGTTCACTCACTTTTAAGGCACTTCCCATTGGCCGATTTTTCGGATTATAGCTCGAATCGAACCGGAATTTTACCGCATTGTTTGCTATTGAAAATGATTCGAATCGGTCAAGGCGTTTCGAAGTTATGGCCAATTAAGTGATCCGGACCATCATTTTTCACCCGAGCGACAGGTGTAACAGCCTGCTTAAGTTGGTGCGCGACGACCGCGACGACGGACGCCGCAGCCCGCAGCACACCACGAGCAGTGTTGCCACATTTTTATCTGTACCGGAGGCTCAAAAATCTTTTTTATCTGTACCAGACATTCGAAAAATCTGTACCCAAAATCTGTACCAAATTTGTACCACATTTGATTTAAAAACGCTTAAAATACACAGAACAGAGCATTACATTCAGGCTAAACTACGAAAAACATTTAATTTGAGTATACAGTTATCAATTTCTGAACTTTAAAAACAAAAATATCAGTATTAAAAATGCTTTAAGTTTGAATTTTAATGATTTTTTTTTCAATTTCAAAAAATCTGTACCATTCTGTACCTTTTGCTGAAAATCTGTAATCTGTACCGTACAGAATCTGTACCAAAAAGTTGAAAAAAATCTGTACTTTTACAGAATAATCTGTACCTGTGGCAACACTGACCACGAGAACGAAAGTAAGAGAGAATGTGAGAGAAAACGACGACGACGAAAGAGCGGCGCGAACGTGCTATACACAGTGTTGCCACAGGTACAGATTATTCTGTAAAAGTAAAGATTTTTTCAACTTTTTGGTACAGATTCTGTACGGTACAGATTACAGATTTTCAGCAAAAGGTACAGAATGGTACAGATTTTTTGAATTTGAGAAAAAATCATTAAAATTCAAATTTAAAATATTTTTAATACTGATATTTTTGTTTTTAAAGTTCAGAAATTGGTAACAGTATACTCAAATTAAGTGTTTTTCATAGTTTAGCCTGAATGTAATACTCTTTTTTGTGTATTTCAAGCAATTTTAAATTAAATGTGGTACAGATTTTAAGTACAGATTTTTCGAATGTCTGGTACAGATAAAAAAGATTTTTGAGCCTCCGGTACAGATAAAAATGTGGCAACACATATAAGCAAAAAAAAAAAGCCTAGAATTGTCACCCATCACTAACGAAGCACGTATGAATGTGATGATGGCAACATGTCCTGATATTTCAAAGTTTCCTTTTTAACAGGGGAACCATTAGGGAAATCATCCAGGATCCAGCCCGTCCCAAATTCTCAAAAATCGTGTTTTGGGACCGTTCATAAACAGCGTGAAGGGGGGGGGGGTCTAGCCAAAGTCTACGCTCCATACAAATTTCAAAATTTTTGTATGGACAAAAGTCTACGAGGGGGGGAGTCTAAATGGCCAAATTTTAGTATACGTGGTTTATGAACAGTTCCTTCGGAATGACGAATCAGTCGTAGGACCGATTGCCCCCTCCCCCTAAAGTAATACGTCATCGAAATGGGACAACTGGCATGGATACCCAGCGCTTCGACGCCGACCCAAACCCACCCGAGTGCATGGGCTGGGTCCAGTGTTGCCACATTTTTTTCGGTTTTCATCTGTGATTTTGGTCAAAAAAATCTTTTTCATCTGTAGGAAATTTCAGAAAATCTTAGTAAAAATCTGTGATAGGTTAATGTCTCCAAAATCGAATATTTTTGAACAATTTGTTTAAAAAAATGTGGAAAAAAATATTCTTAGAATAACGTTGACCAAAACACTCCCAGGTTGCATCTGAAGATCAGAAACCACAAGAACGTCGAAAACAATGCGCCTGAGGCTTGGCCTAGGCCATCCAACTAGAAGATTTAATTCCTATTATCTAAATTTGAGTTCCTAAAAATTATAATAAAGCTTTTTTCACGAAAGTCATTATCATTATTTTAAAAATCTTTAAAATCTTTTTTATTGTAAAAATATTTGATCTGTGATCACAGATATCTGTAGGCGAAAATGGGAAAAAAATCTGTGTAATTCTAGGTAAATCTGTGTATGTGGCATCACTGGCTGGGTCTGGGTGGAGGAGGCCGACCGAGCATAGCACCCCACCTCTCTGCCATTCATGGTTCGATAGCGATGGCGATGCTAAGTGACGGACGAGAGGCAGCCGAAGGTTTTCGTTTTAAATTACGTTCCTATAGGATATTTACTATAGTTGATCGCGGATACTGCCTTTCCGCGTTTCGTCGCGAAACTGGGCCTACACTGAGAGGAAATTTCATTTTGATTTCACTGGAAAAAGTCAAGTAACCGTTCAAAAAACAATTTTTCAGTGAGTTCACATGAGTTAAGTGAAACCCGCTTGAAAGTATAGTGAATCTCCAATGGAAAGTTATTGGAAATTTCGCACTGCATCGTATTATAAATTGTATAAGGTTTTCAAGTGGATTTTACTGCAGTCAAAAGTATGCAAAATAGAAGCATGTAGCTGTCAGCTATCACTAACGAACCATGCATGAGTGTGATGATGGCAATATGTTCTGTGAATTCAGGTGTTTTCTCTTTAACAAGGGAACCATTTGGTGGCCTCCGATGGCACGGAGATGTACCAAATTTTTGAATTAACCTTCATATAAAATAGTAATAAAAGCAAAAGCTAGTGAAATAATGCCAAAGAAATACTTTAAATTTATATGATTTGGCAGTGAAAATTTTCACCTAAATTTTATTGGATTTTTTCAGTAGATTATTTACATATTCTAAGGTAGTCTTAGATGTCAAAACTGGCTGAGCGGCCATTATTTTTTCACCGTGAGAAATTCTGAAAACAAATCCCCCGCCACCTCAAATTCCTTTGAAATTTCGCTTCCTCTGCTTTTCTCCACAAACTAAACGTCATGTTCAACCTTACAATATATATAAACCTTGCATCCCACTACCGGCACCAATGCAACATCAATGCTGGGATAGTGCGAGCGAAAGGGTTGTCACACTCGCGAATGATGTTGTTTGCCCACCGAAAATCTGGTGCGCGCGGGCAGGATCAGGATCGCGCACACAGCCAGCGGTGATGCGCGGACCGGACAGCTGACTGGTTGGGTTGGGTTTCGGTTCGGGTGGCTGTGGGTGGTTGTTAGGTGGTGCCGCGCCATTCGGATGAACCGAAACGAATAAATTAGATTGATGGATATAATTTATATCATATAAATAAAATACGAGCAAAATAACAAACAAAGATTGTCTTGGTGACCGCGATCGATAGCATTCGCGCAGCTTTCAGTGAGTCGCATACGTTTTAGGTATCAAATATTTATTGTTGCGAATTTTTCAACGACTATTGCAGAAAGTACATTCCAACTTTCTGCTATGTACTAGACAAACAAAATTGTGTTTTTCAGTTTTTCGGGGTAGGCGTGTTACGGGAAAAATGCGCCACGAAATGTAACACGCCAAGAAATAACTTGGTTTGAGTGTTGCATGCATCACGGCGTTTACTCGACGTTAGTGCTGCAGCTAATAACGCAATTAATGCACATTTGAAAGGTTCTGATTTTCGTCTCTGTTTACTGTAGTCATAATTCAAACGCCAGCGGCTGTTTTGGAGTTACGGCGAAGGCCGGCGCATTTTGCCCCAAAAGTACTCGCGAATTTGGACTACAAAATACGCATTCTTACACTTAAAACGGCCCTTCTTGCACAAATCATAAATTTTGCGAGTAAGCAAAGAGATTTTCACATCAAGTTTTACAACTTTGCTCCATTTCGATCTGCAAATCTGCGGAAAAACTTTTCGCATTCTTACATCAGAAATGGTTGAAATCGGTTTTTAATTTTAATATTTTATTAGATGGTAAAATTTCAAGTTTTATTGGTTGAGAAGATAGAAAATTAAAAATGCTATCTGTAATATTGTGAGTAATTCGGATATTATAAACGGATTATTTATAGGAATAATAATCAGATCACACGCTCTGTATTCACTTGTTCATCACCTCTCCTGACTCCTCTACTCTCACTTCTCTTCTCTCTAATCCATGGCCTACCACATATATTACGATACTACATTCCTCCTTTACTTAATCTTTAAATCTATAACAATCAAGATAACAATCATTTACATTAGTTACATAATTTCTTAGGTGATTGAGAATCTTCGTTTCACGTTGACTACGGCGAATCATAGAAGCTTCATCAGTTCTTGAATTCCTTGCCATAGTCCCCATTTCACGTGCTTCAATTCCTACTTGCGTATCCTGCGTTTCAACATTATCCTGTTTCCGAATCGCTGACGAATCTTCGGCATTGATTGATTTGTCTTTATTAGAGAGACTTTCAGCCCTTGGCTGGTTCGTCTCTGAATCTTCGGCATCTAAAACCTCTCCTTCCGACCGAGTTCCTGATGCATCTGCACTCGTCCCTGTTTCTTTCATTTCGACCGTGTGTTGTTTCTTGTTGTTTGACGCTTCTTGAATAAACCGCTTCAAATGACCCACGTTTCGACGATAAACCTTTCCAGATTCCTTAGACTGAATTACTGCTTCTCTACCTCTCTGTTAAGTACATCAAACAACTCCGATCCGAAATTGGTTGATAACTTGTTTTCCTGGATAATGCATTTGGCCACAACATCTCCTTTTCCAAGTTTATTCGTTTTGGCTCCTCGTTGAGCATTAGATATCCCTGCAGCTTCCAGTTTCTTCATCCAGTCACGATCCCGTATTTCTTCCGATAGCACACGTGCTGATTGATGTACACTTGGCAATTTGTCTTTCAGAACCCTTCCAAACATGAGGGCTGATGGAGCGATTCCAGTTGTAGAATGCGGTGTCGAGTTGTATATTAACAGAAAACTTCTTAAATCCCACTTCCAGTATTTACTGTTTTCTTCTTGACTGATCCGTAAACATTTTAGGATGGTGCTGTTCATCCTCTCTACCTCGCCATTGGCCTGCGGCCAATACGGTGTTGTCTTCTGATGATCAATGCCATATTCCTCACAGAAACTCTTGAACTGCTCGCTGATGAACTGCGGCCCATTGTCTGACCTTAATGTTTCCGGTACTCCAAAACGGCTTAACGTCTCAAAAAAAAAAAGATTCACCGTCAACTCCGTTGTTATCTGCTTCATTACGTCATCATTTCATCACTTCTGTGAAACGACTAAAATAGTCGACCAGCACTAATAAAAAATGTCCCAAGGGCAATGGTCCCAGGAAATCGATGGCCACATCGGTCCACGGTCGTTCAGGCATTTTGGTTCCGGTGGTCCAATCGTTGAAACTAACGTACATAAGCCACAACCTTTCACATACTTTTCAACTAACTCGTCCATCTTGGGCCACCAAACCTTTTGTCGCAGACGCCGTTTCATCAGACTCATGCCAGGATGCCCACATTGAAGTACCCGTTGATATAGTGATTCTGGAATGATCAGCCGATAGAGATCGGCTTTGGCAGAATGGATTTCCGCCTTGAAATGCTTAAAATCCTACAGTCCGTCCAAGAACCGGTTAACAGAGCTGCCATAAGCTCCTGCAAGGTTCTATCCTATTTTGTTGCTTCATTCACTGCGACTAGCGTAACTGCATTCGGAACTGCATGTTCCAATAGTTGATTGATGTATCGATTGGCTGATTTATCAAAATACTGGGCACTTGAAATTGACAAACGAGACAACGCATCTGCCAAGTTTGTTGTCCCGGGTTCGTATTTGATATCGTAGTTGTATGATTGAATTCTCATTACCCAACGTTCAATTCTGGGACATGGTCGTGATCGCGCCTTGAACAAAAATTCAGCGCTTTGCAGTCAGTGATCAACTCAAATTTTGATCCAAGAAGGTATAACTTGAACTTCTCTACACCCCACACAATCGCCAGGGCTTCGCGTTCCGTTTGAAAATACTTCCGCTCCAGATCCGTCAGCGCCTTGCTCGCGAAAGAGATAATCCTGTTGGCACCTTCCATATTTTTCTGCACTAATACTGCCCCTAATCCCTGTGGACTTTCTCGATAATTCCTTGATTCAGTAGCATCCTGATCTTCTTGTCGATTTTCTCTTCTAACGCATACGGAACACGCGTATAAGCTTGATGTACTGGTTGCACACTACTGTCGATAGGGATCTCTACGGTAACTCCTTTGAACTTGGGAAATTCTAATTGAACGGTTTGACATACATTTCCGATATCGAATCCCACCTTCAGCACCTGTAGCGATTTTGGTGTTTGATCACCTAACAGGCACTGTTAGGTTAGGTTGTTCCTTGGACATCTCCCAGACTTGAACTATGAGCCGCTTCATCTGTTCCCAAACCGATTGGCTGATGATGTTAGCCGCTGCACCGGAGTCGATAACCATTGGAATTTCAACAGTTCCCACTTTGAACAAGAAAGTGTTATTTCCCATTGCGTAGAAAATGTAGTCTTCGTTTCCATCGGCATCCAATCATCGGATACAGCTCGAATCCGCTTAGGTGGCCCTACTGCTCTCTCATCACCATTTGCTCTCTTCCTGCATTGCTTCGCGAAATGACCTGTGCTACCACACTGTAGGCATGTCTTATTCCTTGCTGGACAGTTATCTGCTCCCTTGATGTGACCTCGTTTACCACAAGAGAAACAAACAGGAACTGAACCAACTCGTCTGAACAATTTAAAAATCCTTTCCTTCGGTCTGCCGCTGATTTGAGATTTGCTTGAAATTTGTACGGCGTTGTCCCGTCTCCTTATAACTCCCTTCTGTCGGCTTCCGCATTACGCTACTGATTTGACCACCTTGATCGGCATTTCTGAACTCCTTCACCTTTTTCGTACTCTCCTCCAAACTCGTTCCTAGACCTTCAACTTCACTCAGAGGCATATCTTTCTTCAACATTTTCTGCTTGAGCTTCGCTGACGATTATTTCCTCTGGTTTATCGTATTCACAACGCTTCACCTGTGCTCTCAACCGCAATACAAAATCCGTAAATCGTTCTGATAATCCTTGAGCAATTTGACGAAATAGATGACGTTCGTAAGTACGCCGCCGGTAGGGCTCAAAATGAGCATCTAATTTGACGATCCCTGCATCGTAACACGGTGGATCCTACAAGGATGTTTTTTTTTCACAAACACTAATTCATCACATCGCCTACCGGCAAAATATGTGGAACACTTTCGACTTCTGGAAGATTATCATATATGCCTCGGAGATCAGAGCCACCCAAGTTCAACAACTTGGAACGCTTATTGTACTGAGAAGTTACTTTCTCAGATTCGAAATAACATTCTAATTCCCGTTTCCATTTGGACCACGCCAAAGGCAGTTGGGACGAATCCAAATTGATCTGAAACGCTCTAATTCGAAGTTCACTGCTGGTCCTAAGAACAAAACATCCAGCGATCGAAAAAATAACGACAACGATAAGTTGCTAAGAATCTATTTAACTTTCGTGCTTGTCATAAAACGTTTTTTCAGCTCACACATCATTTCTGTACAATGATGCTTAATTGATATTCTCGTTACTAGAACGCATTTTATTTTTATTTTCGAATATACTATTCATATTCAAACAATTATTCTTATGGCGATTCCGCCACTTATGCTTTGACAATACCATCATATTTTCAGCTTAGCAAACCATAATATCTTTTTACATACAAAAATTTCACCGAATAACTCTGTTTATGACGAATCCGCCACTTGTTCTTTATATTGGCGATTCCGCCAGGTTTTTCAATTGAACTAATAGTTCGATCACTATATGACGATTCCGCCAATTATATCTTTAAGAGACTCCTCTTATGACGAATCCGCCTCCAATCTCTTTAAGCGATTCCGCTTATGACGATTCCGCCAATTATATCTTTAAGAGACTCCTCTTACGACGAATCCGCCTCCAATCTCTTTAAGTAATTTCGCTTATGACGATACCGCCACTTATAGTTCGAGCGAACCCGCTTGACAAATCCATCACTTTTTTACGAACCAAAATAATCATTACATGACGATTCCGTCAATAATTCCATTAAGAGATTTTTTTATGACGAGTCCGAACCTAGTATTTTGACCAAAATCATGTTGACGAGTCAAAAAAAAAAAACTAGAATACATATAATGTATTACAATTATGACGATTCCGCCAGTTATGCGTTTATGTGATTCTGCCTTTGACGATACCGCCACTTGAGCCAAGTCGATTGACGATTCCGTCACAAATCTCATTAATTTGCTACAACATTCTCTATCAGAGAACTTACTTGTATTGCAAAATACATCTTGGTACAGTCCATTATTATTTACTTATAACTTAAAGAGAATCCACACTTATCTGATTTCTACTACACATCAATTAATCAGCTATTCCATTCATGGATAAAAAAAACACGTATAAAAACAACAATAACAAATGTTTATTTACTCTTTTGTTGCCGTATGTAATTAGTCTTCCGAGCTTACCTTTTTTTAGCCAATCATCAGCTGTTGCAGTACTAATAAGTAACTCATTTTCTCACTGTTTTCTGTTCCATTTATTATCCTTTTCACCGATTTCATTCAACATTTCCATTGAAAACACTTTCACTGTACACGTAAACCCCATTCAATAAGTTGTTTTTCAGAACTTCTGCTTTCTTCCACTCAATTGACTATTTTGACAGTTCCATTTTGTCATCTTCTTTGGTACGTTACTATGTAACCCCGTTACCTCCAATGAGCAAAGATTATCCAAGAGCTTTATCCCAAACTTTGATGCAAAAGTTCGATGCAAGTTTCATTCAATATTTCACCATGGTTGCCATGGTATTTTTTCGCTGCCGAATCAGCAGATAGCATTTTTTTCGGCAGATTCAACAAAATGATGTGTGGCGTTTACGTTTTATTTTTCACGCACTGAATAATACAAAAATTACTTACATTTTCTCCTCGTCGCCAATGTAATATTGTGAGTAATTCGGATATTATAAACGGATTATTTATAGGAATAATAATCAGATCACACGCTCTGTATTCACTTGTTCATCACCTCTCCTGACTCCTCTACTCTCACTTCTCTTCTCTCTAATCCATGGCCTACCACATATATTACGATACTACACTATCGATTAATGTAAACATGTGATATGAAAAATTATGTTATCAGGGAGATATTAAGGTGGGTCTTTGTACCTCGGTAGCGCGTATTAAACTGATCTTACAAGGGAAGGTTACGATGGTGTCCCCCGGGGATTTCAACCGGACTATTTTTGTTGCAATCTACATCTGCAAATATGAATAAATCCAAAGCCTTTCGGGTGATGGGCCAGTGGTGTAGTCAGCAGGGGCCCTCAAAGAGCCAAATTAGGCAAAATATAACACTATTGAAAAAGCCCAAACGTCATCAAAATACAAATTTCAAAATGTAATGCAGTAGAAACATGCAGAATATGCATAAATACATGATTTCATAATAAATTTAATTTACCATAGGCGTTGCCAGGGTGAGATGGGTGATAAACAAGGTGATACATTTTTATTAAAATAACTTCAACTGGTTCTTACCCTGGCAACGCCTATGGTAAATTGAATTTGATACGAAATCATGTAGTCATGCATGTCTATACTTCAATACATTGTGAAATTTACATTTTGATGACGTTTGGGCATTTTCAATAATGTTATATTTTGCCTAACTTGCCCCTATCAGGGCCCCTCCTGACTACACCACTGGCCCATCACCCGAAAGGCTTTGGATTTATTCATATTTGCAGATGTAGATTGCAACAAAAATAGTCCGGTTGAAATCCCCGGGGGACACCATCGTAACCTTCCCTTGTTAAGCTCTTAACCTTCCTTTTGCATCACGTTGGGAACAAGTCGCTGGTGTGGTGTACGGTTTGGGTCAAATTGACCCTAATGCCAAAGGAGTGGTAAACCAGGTAATATTGTTACAAAAATATTCTTAAGATACCACATAATTTAAGCTGTACATCACTCACGTAGTGATGAAAAAATTACATTCAATGCAGCAAATTAGCCGTCGCCGTTTAGCTATTTCACCGAGTTTGATGGTAAGTCGCGTTCTAGCAATCGCTAGAATGAAACCGACAGACAATTCATATAGGATGTGTGTTCCATCATTAGTAATCTTACGCTCCCATATTCATCCTATTCGAAAATAAGCGAGTAGGGTAGTGGAGGTATTTTGGCCTGGGTATGTGTTTTGGCCCACCCTGGGTTTTTATTACATTTATCATATAATCTCTACCAAATCTTGGCAAATGATTATTGGAACTTCCAATAATCAGTTGCCAAGATTTGGTAGAGATAATTATGATAAATGTAATAAAAACCCAGGGTGGGCCAAATTACCTCCACTACCCTATCTTCTGGAACAGGTTCGTTGACATTTTCCGGTGCTAAACAGGGTGTACATGATGAGTGTGATAATTGTTGGAAACCGACGATATCCCTTTCGTGACGGAGCTCAAAAAAGTGAAATTTCCATACAAATTGCTCAAATTTGGCTCTCCAGAACTCTCAGACCTTTTAACACATCAACATTTTTTCTTTGGCATTCGCTAGAGCTACTCCTTGTCTTTCGATTCGTAGCTTTGTCCACGTAGATAAATCGAAAATTAAAAATTTGCAACAGATAAAACTTTTTCATGTTTCAATTTTTGCTCACTTGTTGTGACCAATTTCACATACAACATAAACAAAAGTTTGTTTGCACACATGCAAGTATAAGTAATGGCTCAATTATCAAAACAATTTACATCAGGTAAACCAAAGACTAAACAGTTGAAAATATTACACATAACTGTTATTGCTCAACAGCACAATTGTGCTGGTTCGTCACGAAAGGAATAGAAACAGGTAAAATTACGTTCGGAAATGCCAAAAATTACGTCAGAGGATATTACAAATTTATCTGCTGTGTATATTTTGCATGGAAAATATGTCAAGATTTCAAAAATGATTACTTGAATATCTATATGATCACTCAGCGAAAAAAACTAGCGAAATTCATCGAAATACCTTATGAAAATTTGCTATAAGTAATTCTTATGGATGCCATAAGAATACCTTATGAAAATTGATCGTGCTTGCTATGACAAATTTCATAAGATAGACTTATGAAAAGAACAAAAAAATCTTAAAATGATGCAGACTGGATTCGATCCATGATTGTCGGGATCACCGAGCCCGTGTTTTATCCACACGACTACCGACGCTTGAGAATACCATGTTGCTAAACATGAATAAAAGCCAAGCTGTAGGACGATTTTACGTCATAGAGTGACCTTATGAAATTCATCCGAATCATTATGAATTATTTAAAGGCCGTTTCATAAGTTGGGTCTTATGGAAATCTTAAGGTTATTTGGCTGAGTGAATATTAAATACGGCGATTGTTTTCTAGAATTTATTCTCTGAAACCAAGTAAAATGGTTCTCCTTGGATAGTTGGGGAAGATATTCGGAATTATAAAAAATCCGCAATTGGAATTTCGATCATGCTCATATAAAATATATCCATATTGAGTTGACTTCATTTATCACTTGTGTTTTGTTGAAAGGATACTTTATGGCACGAGAAAGGCACCATCACCGCTAGGTGGATTAATTAGGGTTTTTTACTGTTCTATCCGACTCTGTGCGATTCTACCGATAGTATCTCGCACCTTTTATGATCGGGGGCGACTATATGAAACAAAATCGCAATGGAAATTTAATTTGGCATGAAATGCGATTTTACGCAATTATTGTCAACAAATATACATATTATTATACAATTCTGATTCAATATATGGAAATATACGATTTTTCCACACAATGATTTACGATATGTGGTTGGCTGGGAACAGCCACATATCATTTCATCATCGTGCTCATCATTCTACCAAGGACAGGGTAGAAATGTGAAAGCAACACAAAGGCAAACCAGTTCTATATAGTAGAATAAGAATATAAAAGAATACATTTAGGCGCTGTACTAAGTAACTTTAAGTAAGAAAAAAAACTCTTGTAAAAACAAAAAAAAAAGGATAAATAAATAAAAAAAATCCCTTTGTGAATTACTTCGGTGCTTAGCACTTCTTTTCAACATTTTCTTTAAACATCATTCAGTAGTTCCTTTTAAATTTCCTTCGGAAATTTTACGGCTTGCATTCATGGCGATTCCTTTGGAAACCCTAGGAGATTATAAATTTGGCTATTTAAGAATATTCCTTCTACAAATCTTTTCGACAATTTCTTTGTGATTTCCTTCATAAGAATTACGGTACCCAAAAATAAAACCGAGAAACTGAAAATGTAATTCGATTGGCAAAGAAATTCTTAAAAAGCTTCACGAAAAGAAACACGAAAAATTCCTGGGAAATTACCAAAGGAATTCCAGACAAATATCTATAGACCCAAGACGCGGACACTACAAATCCTTTACAAAAACGCCGTAAAATATTCTGCAGGAACTGTCGGAGAAATTTACATAAAAATGTCCACTAGTGAGTAAAAAGAACACCGGGTTAAGTACTGTTGCTTTTCACTAAGTATTTGCATCCGTCGACAGATACGTATTTCAGCCTCAACTGTAAGGTCGTCTTAAGTGTCTTGTACTTGGCTCGACTTGAGTCGAGAATTTCTTGAGAAATTTCCCAAGAAATTATTGAACAATTTCAAAAGAACAAGTCAGAGAATTTCTCAACAGAATTGTGTTGAAGAAGCCATCCATGGTATTTCTAAAGAAATTACCGAAAGAATTTACCAAGGTTTTGTCAAACGAATTTACACAGGAAATCCCTAAAACAATTGTTTCAAGAAATTTCCAAAGGAATAGCCGAAGAAATTCTCAAAGTTATAACCGAAAAAGGCTTTAAAAGATTTTCATGAGTCATTTTCAAAGGAATTGCAGCAGTAACGAAATTTTCGGAGCGAATTGCATCGGAATTTCCGAAGGCATTCAAAAACTAATATGCTACAGGAATAGCTAAAATCAAGGCTGGAAGAATAACGAAGAAATTACCTTAAAAATTATAATTTGCATTGAAGAAGAGATTTACAAAATTATTTGCTGAAAGATGCTCCAAGAAATTGTCGAAGGATTTGCCAATAGCACAGATAAAAAATTATCAATTGGTTTACCGAAAAAAAATACCGAAAAAAGTGCAGACGGAATTGCCGAATACATTTCCATAGAAATTTACGAGGAAATTTACAGAATTATTGTTGGATGAATTGCCAAGGCATTACCCAAAATAATTGCTGGAAGAATTATAACAATACCAAAAGAATTTCTTAAATAATTTAAAAAAATGCTTGACAAATTTCGAAAGCGATTGAAAAAAAAAAATCTCCAGAAAAAAGTTTCCAAAGGATTTTCCAATGAAATTCAAGGAAAATGCCAAATTAACGCCCAACCTAAATGAATTGCCTAAGAAGTTTATGAAGTGGTTATCGAAAAAAATCTCAGCGAAATTGCGGAAGAAGAAATTGGTTGATTTTCAAGGAATTTTTCCAGTCGCCACGCACCACTAGCTTCGGCTAAACCCGCACGGACTAGCTATACAGTTATTCTGCTGCAAAGAGTGTAAAGGAAAACTATAAAAACCCAATATCTGACATCACTGCCATGCTACCACACTCGATGTGCACAGCACAGCCAACAAATCAACCAACCAAACAATGGTGAAAGAAAACTGCATGCGCAACCACCAACTGTGGGCAGCTGCAAAGTGAGAAAATGGTATGAACCAACCCGGCAACCTGCAGCAGTAGCACATCCACCTTGGCCCTCCTAGTCAACTCTAGAGATCTATCTATCTACGATGCGAAAAGCGAATCTAACCACGCGGTGTGGTGCTGCGATGTGGCACAATTGTTGCTTCACACACAGCAGTCGGTAGATACGGACGGGTTGGGTGGTGGTTTGATCTTTTTGCTGTCATACGGTGCCACCTTCACCGCCGTGCTGCCGTGGAGTGCTGATGACGGGCTGTAATGTGCGGGAAAACCATGGAAGGAAGGATTCTTTTGATATAGTTGTGGCATCGCTCTGTGCATTTGTTGGCGTTCCTCGAAACCATTAGCTCGGATTTAATAGTACCGAAGTGGATACACCAAGAAATGTGAGAAAGAGGTTGATAATGTGTTATGCTAATGAACATGAAAAGTGTTTCGAAGACTTTGAGGAAAAAAAGAATAGGAAAGAAGGAAAATAATAAGGTAAATAATAAAAAAGGAAAAGAAGACTTAAAGATAGATATTGACGGAATAATAAAAGAAAGAATAAGGAGGTTTTCTGGAAAGAATATCTCATTAGTATAAACTCACTAATAAAAGTGATGCGGCTAACTTTTCAAATACTCACAAATTTTTAAAAGAGGTTATTACTTATTTCTGAGCAAACCGGATCCCAACTTTATTATTCGATAATCAATAATTGAAAGCATTCGAATTTGGACACAGCCATTGATCCTCATTAAATATTCCATCATCTATGATGGTTTC